>NC_134358.1:531990051-532177551 GCF_048569485.1 Anomaloglossus baeobatrachus | reverse complement strand
GCTGTTTTCCCGTTACTTGAAGCAATAGCAATTCAACTCTTGTGATTGAACACTCTATAGAACTAAGTGTGAACCAGTTCGTCGGTTTTCACAGATAGTGTACATTTTAGATTGTGTATAATAGCTGCAGCTGATACTTATATGCAGATTACTACACTTACAGAATTACACCATCACCACCTCCGGCAGAGGAGAAGCTGGAACCGAATCTCAGACGATCTCCATCATCACACAGCCGGAGCGCTTCTAGAGAGAAGGGAGGGTATGTGATATTTCTACACACCTTCGTTTACTTGTTTATATGGTGTTATAGTTTACGTCGTCTAGAACCTAAATTCTCATCCATATGGCAACCAGAGTACACCTCTAGGCTGTACTCACTATACTCACCCTTGGTCATGATGACTTTGGGATAGCCGGGAATCAGTTGCTCCTAAGATGTCTCTCAAGCTAGGGGGCCCTATGATATCCCTATTCTCAGGGATACTCTTGATGATGGAGACGTGTGAGTCTCCTTCCTGGCCCTGCTCTTGACCAGTCGTGGTCTAAAGGCGGTGTTACACGCTACGATTTATCTGACGATATGTCGGCAGGGTCATGGTTTCCGTGATGCACTTCCGTCATCGTTAGCGACGTTGTTGCATGTAACACCTACGTGCGACTCCAAACGATCGCAAATAGGTTGAAAATCGTTGATCGCTAACATGTCGCTCATTTTCCAAATATCGTTTGTCGTTTGGATCGCAGCAGACATATTTGTACGTTTGACACCCTGCCAACGACGAACAACATCAAAACGACGACCCACCTTGGTCAAACAATATATCGCTGAACAATGTTGCGTCGTTTTTGACGTTACGTGTGACCGCTAATAAACGACCTATGTGCGATCTCGGCAAATCGGAACTACGATCTGGGCGTGTCACATCGCTACTGAGATTGTCAGATAAATCGTAACGGGTAACGCCGCCTTAATTCCACCTCCCCCAGGAAAGTATGGAACAGGAGTGTCTTGAAACCACTGAAAATAACTGACAATGGAAAAAACAAAACTCTGTCACACAGCACGTGCACACACAGGGTAAGACACTAAGAGATTCAGGAGGAAAATTAGAGCAGGAAGGATGTACAAAACAGGGTTACCCCCCAACTACACCAAGCAAAAAGTACCACTAAACACAACTTTCACCAAAGAGAGTCTGGGACACCCACCACACCTCACAGACCAGCACAGAATAAATTATAGCTGGCATGGGTAGAAGGATTCTAACAGCATAAATAGAAGGGGAGCAGATATGATAGGTCTCCCCACAAGATGTGATTAAAGGAGATTAAAGGCCCTGTAACACACAGAGATAAATCTTTGGCAGATCTGTGGTTGCAGTGAAATCATGGACATATTGTTCCATTTGTACACAGCCACAAACTTGGCACTGAATGTCCACAATTTCACTGCAACCACAGATCTACCAAAGATTTATCTCTGTGTGTGACAGGGCCTTTACTCTTGCTAGCCAGCCTATGGATTAGTACATCAGGTCGACACCAGAGTCTGCCTGTATTGGTCACATCGGGCAGGAATGTCAGAATCTGCAAAAACGAGACTATGGACAAAAAGCGCAATAGAGTCTTAACTGGTAAACGGCATAAGAGGGATAATGGAAAAACTCACCGATAGGGGTTGTGCCAGTCACAACTCCTATATTAATGTAGTCACAGGGTGAACCAGCTGCAGCCCCGAAGAAAATGGTATGAGTAGTACGCAGGAAAGACGGGTATCAGGTTTATCCTGTTATTGATATACTGTTTGTCTGAGGAAGAGGGCTGAGTCCCTTGAAACACATTGACCTGTGTCTTCTCTTGTTAAATAAAAGACATGGATTAAGGGGTGCTTCACACACAGCGAGATCGCTGCTTAGATCGCTTCTGAGTCACGGTTTTTGTGACGCAGCAGTGACCTCATTAGCAATCTCGCTGTGTGTGACACTGAGCAGCGATCTGGCCTCTGCTGTGAGATCGCTGCTCGTTACACACAGCCCTGGTTCGTTTTTTTATTGTTGCTCTCCCGCTGTGACGCACAGATCGCTGTGTGTGACAGCGAGAGAGCGACGAACTGAAGCGAGCAGGGAGCTGGAGCCGGCATCTGGCAGCTGCGGTAAGCTGTAACCAGGGTAAACATCGGGTAACCAAGGTGGTTACCCGATATTTACCTTCGTTACCAGCCTCCGCCGCTCTCACGCTGCCTGTGCTGCCGGCTCCTGCTCTCTGCACATGTAGCTGCAGTACACATCGGGTTAATTAACCCGATGTGTACTGTAGCTAGGAGAGCAGGGAGCCAGTGCTAAGCAGTGTGCGCAGCTCCCTGCTCTCTGCACATGTAGCGACGTTATGATCGCTGCTGCGTCGCTGTGTTTGACAGCTAAGCAGCGATCATAACAGTGACATACAAGGTCTCTGTTGCGTCACAGAAAATGGTGCTGTAACAGCGACGTCGTTGTCGCTGTCGCTATGTGTGAACCCAGCTTAACCCTATCTGCCTCTTGGACCTTGGTGATAATGATAAGGGCTTAATTTAGGTTGATGCAATCTAATCATGCATCCCTCCTAAACTGTCTGCAGTCCAAATTATGAGTCACTCGTGGTAGCATGCATAACCACTCTTTCACACACACCAGAGAGACGTACTCGGATATGAATAGAAAGTAAGACTGACTTTAATACGGAAGTTGTACGGATATATATAATCTTATTGGCTAGGTGCCAAGAATACGTAACACGTTTCCTATTGGATAAAGTAGAACAGCTTATTCTGTGATATACAATTTACTGTAATGTGCTTGGTTCCTCATTTATATTAAGCAATGTCAGCATGATTCACTGGTCACAAGAATAGCCCAGACTGTCTGTCTGAGTCTTATGCCAAGAGATATGTGGGGTACAGTTCAAACACCATCTTAAATCCTGTTCTTTATGGATATCTCCATGTAACTCTTATATACTTATAATAATTCATAATACTGTCCATAACAGTCCCCCCTCCTTTGGAGATAGCCAAAAAGTCTTTCCTTACTTTTCCAGGTCTATTGATCTGTCCTAATGCCGATGGTTACCTCACTCACATACAAGATACCCCATCCCTTGTGGATGAATCTTCCCACCCAACAGACTATGCATAGGAAGCCAGATCCTGACCGTGTTCTCTAGACTGTCCTCATGGCTATATTCCGCTGGCACACGTTATTCAGGAAGGGGGAACGTGGCAATAGTCCTTTAATTGGCTAATATTTATCAGGGTTGGTTTCACTCAGAGTCTTATGCTCCTCAGTCCTCAGGCGGTAATGATGGGACATCAAAGGTGAGATGTACAGTCGTCTTCCGGTCCACATGCTTAGATATCATCGTCCTGGCACAAAGTATCGGGTAGAAAAGGGAAGACAGCCATCTCCTGGTCTCAGGCAGGTCCGACATCTCTTTGTAGTGGAATGCATGGATCTTCGTCCAAAAGAAAAAGAGTGAGAGGAGAGAGAGAAAGATAGAGAGAGATTGGGAAGAGAGGAAGAGAGAGAGAAAGATTAAGAAAAGAGAGGAAAAGAGAGGAAAAGAGGAGAGAGGAAAAGAAAAGAGAGAAAAATCTAGATCTGGTTGGATCTGGAGGAGAAAACTCAAAAACGTGTATTAGGCAAATGTTTAAACAAACAACAAGCTTAGTTGAAGTATCTGGGGGTACCTCTACCCCTTAGTTGAAGTATCTGGGGGTACTTCTAAACAGGATTTCATAGGGTCTCAACCTAGTGGTCCCTGCTGGGGTGTGTCTGACACTGAACAATACAAGGGGAAGACTCTCATGCCCTTGCCTTCTACACTGCCCCATCTTCCCAACCTTCCCTCTATTCTGTGGCTGGTATGGGGTGTGTAGAGTCAGTTCTGTGTCTAAGGCCTGCCATATCTCTTTGGCTGGCAGTGAAAGCAGGTCACTAGCCACTTTCTATGGTCTCCGGGAGCCCACAGCTGCACCCTATCTCAGTCCTCTTCTTCTTCTGAGACTTGCTCTTGTAGGGTCAGGACAACATTTTCTCAAGACTTTCCATCTTTCCTTTCTTCCTCACATCGGGGTCATTGAAAAAGCTCAGATTGACTGACTGTTTCTTTGGTAAGTGGTCTTGGGGCTTCTTTGGATGTTTTGTCAGTGAGAGCACTTCATACTGCTTCCCTTGACTCCTCCAATGTAGGCCTCAACCCTGCTCACCGCGACTGTCTGGCAATAGCAAAGCTTCCATCCGTTCTTCTATGGCCTCATGGCGATGTACAGTTCCATCGGCAGTGATCAAGTCTCTTGTCTTCCATACAGAGTAGATGCTGGCTGCCATTTTGCAGGCTTCAGCGAGAGCACATACATCTGCTTCTTCACAGACAGGCATGCGGGTAGCGACTGCTCTATCAGCACAGCGTCTTCTGCTACCAGCACCATACCCATGTGGAACCGTCTTCTTGATGCACATCTTGATCCATCCGCAAAGGTGTTAAGTCAGGGTCCAAAGGTGTATCCGTCACTGTATCGAATCCAGAGTTTCTTCAGCTATGCCAGAGTCGACTACCTCTTCCACCAAGGTGTCAGAGGTGGGACACTCCCCCCTTGGAAGAGGGAGAAGTTCAGCAGGATTAAGGACCGCACACCGGGAGATGGTGACTTTGTCAGGGAGCAGTGATGTCATACGGGCACTGATCTTCAACTGGTGCTTTCGGTAGGTGTTCAATCTGGCTGAGTAGTGTTCAAAGGGCTGCTGCCTTCCTCCATGGCAAACATGTAGAATGACTTCTGGGCTGGAGATGACGTGATGATACTCTTCAGGTGACTGTGACTTTAACTCAGGTGACTGTGACTGCTGCACATCTGTATGTGGGGTGATCTTGTAAGCTGCTAGATTCATCTCCATACGTCTTGCCATTTGAAGGAGGGTGTCTTGGTCTTTACCAGCTGTAGTTGTTTGCATATGGGCTCTCGGAGACCTGATACAAAGGACTATACCCAGGTTTGTAAGAAAGAGCAATGGGTGTAACTTTGGGGTCAGGAGAACACTGAAATTCTAAAAACTAAGACTCCCTAAAACCCCGGGGAAAGAGAAAAGAGCACAAGAGGGTTTGGAAACTACCAAACAGCACCCCCTGACTACATATACACAACTAGGAAAAAACAGTGGAGCGTATCTACTCTACCTCTCCTGTGCTGACCCTGTAACTGGGGGCCCTGCACTCTCCCTCATCCCGACGGTGGACCTGATGGTGGTCAGGGTCGAGCCTCCAGCGTATCCCTCTCTCCTGTCAGACCCTGCAAACTAAGACACAAAGGATTACTGGGTGCTGTCAACGAAAACCCTAATATATGTCAACTCCTGATGATCAATGTCCCCTTGGGACCACATGAACCTCCACCCTCTCTATCAGGGAACTCTTGTGCATATAGTGAGCAGTCTATATGGTCTACTAACCTGTATACTAGATACAGCAAAAAACAAACATGCAAAAGTGAAGGGAAAAGGTTTCCACAGGACTATCAGCAATAACCTCTGCTAAGGTTCATTAGTGGAAAAAACTGCATATATGACCAAAAATGCAGCGTGTGTGTTCCAGGTCCCTGTCTCCCCCCCCTCTGCAGTCCCTGCTATGTCAGCAATAAACAGAGCAGTGACTTTGGCTGCTAAAACAAAAATGGGGAACTGGGTGTCGGCTGGACTAAAATGGCGTCTAAAGATGAACTATGTAGTGTCTGAGTTAAAACGTCCACTAAAGATAATTACCGATAAGAAACAGCCGCTAAAAGAGGAAGTAGGTGTTGGCCAAAAATGGCGTCTGAAGAGTCCTGGGAGGGAGTGACATGTATTGTGACATCTACATTCAGGAGGTATTCAATCTGTCACTGGGAATACGGATTATATAGGGACCCCTGGGCTGACCCTGTAACTAGGGACCCTGTACTCGCCCTCATCTTGACGGTAGACCTAATGGTGGTCAGGGCCGAGCCTCCAGCGTATCCCTATCTCCTGTCAGACCCTGATAACTATCCCCATACCATACCCCACCCAGGGCTGAGTAAAACACTGAGTGACAGAAAGAAATCTACATTCAGAACAGGAATACCCTGGAATTCACAGGACACTGAAATAGAAACTAACACTTCTCTTAGTTCCTTTTTTTTTTCCTTTCAATTTCAACCCTACGGTGTTATACACCAAAAACTGTGTACATTATACATAAAACATCTTCCAGTGTCACTTGAGTGATAAGGTACATACACCCTCACTGTAAACCTGCAAACCTGGCTTCATTACTGGCTAGAAAGAATCCCCAGCTTTAATCTGGGTGAGCCTATACAAATCAGTTCTGGTGGTGGGGTGAATCATTGTTAAATCATTGTCATCTTCCTGCCCCCCCTCGGTGTCTTCTGTTGCTCCAGCAACAAATAGGCCAGTGGCCTTGGGACTGAAAATTGGCTGGAAAAGGGAACTAGGTGCGGCCCAACCTGAAATGACGTGGGCGTTTGGTGGGCAGGGGGACAACTACACAAGTCCAACCCTCTGGGGACGACTTATGAGGAGGGGGGCGTTGTTTCCTAATGGGCTTGGCCACTTCCTGAGGTGCCATTTTCTGAGCTGGTGCAATATAGAAATATCTACTATGCCAATTTTATCTTTCAAAATCCCTTGCTTATTTAACAAAACATCTTTCCATTCTTGCTCCTCTAATCTCCCTTTCTTTGCAGTGATTCCTGCCATCTTCAAGAGCGACTTCATCATTTTTAACATACTTCCTTCCTTCTCGTTCGCTTACTAATTCTTCTGCCATTAACTTGACAGGTGTGGACTGATTAGACCCCATGCTTCAAGGGTACACGACTTAAAACTAACACGTCAACCTGGATGTCTGATGCTCTACCGACTGAGCTAGCCACTTTCTCTCCTAGACCAGCGACTATACACATCCACAGAATACACAGAATTTCTACCTCAGTCCACAAACCACAACACAAACGGGTTGTCCTACCAGGAAGTAGTGTCACGCGGGTGATAAGGTGGAATTTGATGTTCTCTACGATCCTAGGTAGAAGGAACATTGACAGAATCCCGTGACTTTGGTTTTAAACAGTATTATTGATGTTCTGGACGGACCGTTCAAAGAAGGTGTATATAGTGTGGACAGAGGTTACTAGTACATGAAGTAAGACTGACTTTAATACGGAAGTTGTACGGATATATATAATCTTATTGGCTAGGTGCCAAGAATACGTAACACGTTTCCTATTGGATAAAGTAGAACAGCTTATTCTGTGATATACAATTTACTGTAATGTGCTTGGTTCCTCATTTATATTAAGCAATGTCAGCATGATTCACTGGTCACAAGAATAGCCCAGACTGTCTGTCTGAGTCTTATGCCAAGAGATATGTGGGGTACAGTTCAAACAACATCTTAAATCCTGTTCTTTATGGATATCTCCATGTAACTCTTATATACTTATAATAATTCATAATACTGTCCATAACAATAAGTGCGGCATGATACCCATCTTTCCTGCATACTACTAATAGAGAATCTGCAATCTGAACATAGTTCAATGCCGCCATGAAAGTCAGGAAAAAAAGTGTGACACCCTTCATAGGATCCATGTAGCAGTCTTCCTATAGCAAAAAAATGGCATATAACAGTTTCTGAATTCATTTGGAGGACTGGAAAGGATTCAAATAAAAACCTTTTCATCTTGTTCTTTTGCCTTCTCTGCTGCCTTTTCCATCTTCTCCAAATCTGCCACATCTCGCCTGTCTTCTGCTATTGTATTGCTCTATTCCAATGCTGATGTGACTGGCCTGATGCGGTTACTTTGGTGGGAAGATACATGTTATAATGTACCCCCCACCCATCGCGTGACCGCATCAGGCCAATTAAACAACTTTTTTCTATTTATCTTTTTTTTTTTAAAAAAAAAAAAAAAAATACTCTGCTAATGGCAATCTGGGTACTTTTGATTCAAACAGATTTATTTGCATCCAGTATGATAGCCAAATTTGGCAAATTTGCCCATATGAAATTTTGAGTTTCCTTAATTCTACTGGAGACATAATTTATTGGCACTTACTAATATGTAAGCATTTCATGTTGTCATCCTGTTCTGTTCAGAATGGCAGTGGATGGAGGAGCATGAGACCAAAGCCTCCCACATGGGAAAGATGGAGGTAGACAGGTTTGGTAACCTACTACTCCATCAATAACCATTTTGTGGACAGGAGAGCTTTGTATCTGTCTGCTGTATTAGTTACCCGCACCCATCTCAGTGCCTAGTTCTCCATACATATACTTGCCAGTGAAGAAAAACTAAAAATATGGAAGCATCTTCTGCCACTGACATCCACTTAGAAGATAATGGAGTAGAAATACTTGTATATATATATATATATATATATATATATATATATATATATGTATATATATATATATATATATATATACATATATATATATATATATAAATAAAAACTGTTTTACATAAAGTAGTAGAAACAAACCTGTTTGACTCCAGACTGGGGTCTTCTTCAGGTTCATGATTCCTACTTCATCCCAAAAGCTTAAAGCGCTTTTGTTTCAAGTACTTTATGTAAAATATTTGTTTTTGTTTCTACTGATTTGAGCATTGTGCATTATATTCCAAGGGGTTGTCTTTGCCTGAAGATACCTCCATTTTTTTTTTCTTCTTTGACAATTGAATTTCTCATGGCCATACCAAGAGGGATTTGAGAACAAGCAGCCAATACCGCCAATTAATGTACAGTCATGGCCAAAAGTGTTGGCCTCCATGAAATTGTTTCAAAAATGAATCCCCAAGAAAATTATTGCAATTACAGGTTTTGTTATACACATGTTTATTTCCTTTGTTTTTATTGGATCAACACACACACGCACACGCACACACACACACATACATACACACACACACAGGCAAATTGGACATAACTTCACACAATTCATCAAAAATGGGCAAGACAAAATTGTTGGCACCCTCCACTTAATATTTGGTTGCACACCCTTTGGAATAAATAACTGCAATCAATCGCTTCCTATAACCATCCACAAGCTTCTTACTCCTCTCACCTGGAATTTTGGACCCTTCTTTTGCAAACTACTCCAGGTCTCTCATATATGAAGGCGTCTTCTCCCAACAGTAATTTTAAGATCTCTCCACATGTATTCATGGTATTTAGATCCTGACTCATTTTTGGCCACTTCTGAACTCTACAGCACTTTGTTTCCTTTGTATTGGGGGTGCTTTTTGAAGTATGTTTGGGGTAACTATCATCATGAAATACCCATGACCGAGGATGCAAACCCAGCTTTCTGCAACCCAAAATCCTTTGGTAATCTTCAGAGGCAGCAAACCAATTTAAAAATATCTTTGAACCTCCATCATATCTGACTGTAGGTACTTTGTTCTTTTCTTTTTAGGCCTCATTCCATTTAGGTAAACAACAGAATGATATGCTTTCCCAAAAGCTCTATCTTGGTCTCCTCTGTCCACAAGACGCTTCCCCAGGAGGATTTTGGCTTACTCATGTACATGTTGGCAAACTGCAGTTTAGCTTTATGTCTCTTGTGTCAGCAGTGGGCTCCTCGTGGATCTCCTGTAATAGTGTTTAATTTCATTCAAATATCAATGGATAGAGCACACTGAAACTGATGCACCCTGAGCCTGCAGGGCAGCTTGAATTTTTTGGGAACTTGACTGGAGTTGGTTAGTCACCATCCAGACTACCCTGCTTTGCAACCTTTCATCAATTTTTTTCTGCCGTCCAGGTCCATGGAGATTATCTACAGTTCTTATTCAGGTTATAAAGTTCTTTATTATGTTGCACACCATGAACAAAGGAACATTTAGATTTCTGGAGATGGACTTGTAATGTCAAGATTGTTGTCATGTTTCAAAAATTTGGGTTCTCCATTCCTCAGACAGTTCTCTTCTCTTTTTCTTGTCCATGCTTACAATGTTATATTACCCTTTAAAAACATCAATTTATTTCTTCTTATTAAAAATACACATTAATTAAATAAAGACTAAAGTGCACAGATAGAAAAGGGAGGAGGGTTATAGATCATACCCTAAAGATTATCCTCCCTCCTGTGTGATCTATAACCCTCCTCCCTTTTCTATCTGTGCATGTTAGTCTTTATTTAATTAATGTATATTTTAGATGTTTTTAATAAGAAGAAATAAATCCATGCTTAGAATGGCACACACTGAGGTGCACTGCAAATATTGAGTCAACTTCTCCTCTGGTTTCAGGTGTGATTTTCATATTGCCCACACTTGTTACTTGCCACATGTGAGTTTGTACGACCATCACGTGCTTGAAACAAAATTATATGCCCACAATTCTGGAAAGGTGCTAACAAATTTGTCTGGCCCATTTTTGGGGTTTTATGTGAAATTATGTCCAGTGTGCCTTTTTTTTCCTGTGTTTTTTTTTGTGTGTTGATCCAATACACACAAAGGAAATAAACATGTGTATAACAAAACATGTGTAATTGCAATAATTTTCTGGAAGAAACACTTCATTTTCTGGAATAATTTCAAGGGGGCCAACGCTTTCAGCCATGACTGTATATTCTATACTTGCATAGCTCAAAACGTGAACAGATAGGAACACACCCTTGTCTTTATGGCATAGTTGTAACAGTATTTTACTAGGAGGCACCTTATTTTGCAAGGTCAGATGACTGATGACATGAACATCATCCCACCATAAAAGTGAGAACATCCCATCCATCACTCTGGTCACACTACCATCCAGTAATGTCACCACATCCATATATTTCATTTAATTTTGTTCTTTTTTTTTTCCCAGGAGAAGTGTTTCCTCTCCAGTTGAGGATAAACATGATCTTCCTTCAGGGCGATCTCCGTCCCAAAGCAGAAGCGGTCTCAAGGAAAAATCTTCCAGGTACAAGAGCACTAATTACATAATTATAAGCTATTTTGGGTTATAAAACAAAATATTATTTACGGGCGTACCAATGGGAAATTGTACATAAATGATTCTTATATAACATATTAGATGTGTGTTATTCATTGATGACGGGGTGTAATTACACGGTCAGATCAGGTAGACCTTTTTCAGGTTACCCAATTTGTCAGCTTTTTTATACTGCAATGGTCTGTACATGACAGGTCAGATCCATCTCATTTCTTCTGCAGCAGATCCATCTGCATTATAAGCTGCAGCGATCAGCAGCATGTGACGGTGGGATACATCTGTGATGCCCCTGAACTAGTCAGGGTGTCACAGGGTACTGCACTCCTTTCTCTTTTGGTGCAGAGCTCAACCCTCCATGGTTCTGGGATCCTAACCTTTGGTATTGCTCCATCATCATGCAAATCCTAGTCACACCTCACACCACACCCTGTCAGGCACACCAGTGGGTGGTCTAGCTGGAACACGGCCACCCGCCTAGGGGTCAGACAGATTGGTGGGAGGGACAGAGTCAGAAGAGTGGTAGCCCTCAGAGAGTGAGGAGCTGAGGGAGTTGTAGCTCCCTGGGAGACTTTGGCTAGGTCGCAGACGGTGGTCTGGGACCGGAGGAGTTGGAAACCCGGTCGCAGGGTATTAGAGAAGGGTGCCTAGACTTAGTCTAGGAGAACGGTCGGCACCAGAAAATCTAGTAACCGAACCGGTACCGAGTGTCGGAGACTGGACCCTAGATCAGGGAGTAGCTTCACGCAACCTGATAATTAACCTGTGGAGGATAGTCTCTTTATGAACTTTCCCAAAGAGCTCAGAGATCGAAGGCATCAACACAATGAGGTGGATAGGGCCTTCCAGCTTATGCGGCCCACTGAAATCCTAAGTATCAGCCATCGAGAGCACAGCTTCTCTAACTAACCATAGGGAGCGGGACCACGAAAGCTTCAGGACATTCTAAATTAGTGTATGGAGGCAGGTCCAGAACCATCAGCAATACCCATGGGGACGGATTCCCGGACGAGCTCCCCCTGAAGCGGCAGCGGCACCCAGAGGATTGGTTTACTTCTGTGTCAGAGTCTGCTTAATGGTCACACCAAGATCCATATGGCCTGAGTGAGTACGCTCTCCCCTGAATCTCCCTGCCTGGCCTGCACCACGCTCCCCTACGCCTTCAGTGTCCAGAGTCCCGGGGTCTCCCCTACCCATGGAGGGAACCTCATCAGGCTGCCCCACTCCATCTCCCTCGGGTACTCCCATCGGCAGTGGCAGTACTCCCCTTACCGCGAACCACAGGTGGCGTCACGAACATTAATCCCCTGTAAATAGCCCCCTTTCATTTTCGGGTGACCCGAGGCCCCGGGTCCGGAGACCCTCGAGCCACGGCAACCCTGGATCCGAGCAGTCCGACTGCTGGTACACATCCATATGTGTCGGGGAAAGCGGCTATCATTTTTTCCTCCACTTCTATAAGCCACCCAAGATTGCAGCATATGTAACATTGTTCTCCGGACAGATGTTTTTACTTTATACTAATTAATAGAAACCATGTGCAGCTTAAAATCGTGTACAGTTTTCTCGAGGTTTCAGAAATCCTCTGCTGAAAGACAGATGTGCCAGGGGATGTGTCAGATGATTCGTTTTCATGAATTAACGAACGACTAAATTGAAGCAGATGTGATTTCTAACAGCAAGACTTCACTTGATGGATATCTATCTGGGCAACCCTTCAGCCTGAACCATTCAGAAAGATCATCGCCACCCCACCAGCAATTTATTAAAATTATCATGCAAGGAAAATCGGCTTTATTTTAAATGCTTATAAAAAAAATCTCATTTTAATAGTTTGGGTTTTTTTTAAATATTTTGTTTCATTTACAACTAATGATTTTCAAGTTCTATAGAAATGATTATGGGAAAACCTTGGAAAAAAAATAATGAACCAGAGTATGCGGTGTATTGAAAAAAAAAAAAACAAAAACCAAAAAGGCTACTAACAACTCCCACCACCACCAAAGCTTCACAATGCAAAAAAAATGAAATGGAGCTGTGCCGTCCTCAGTGTGTAGAGGCTGCAGCTGGCAGGCTTGCCGGGTATGACAAGCGTGGCACATGTGTTCAGATCTACTGGAAGACCTGATGCACAACAAAAATAAAACAAGTAAGAAGGACCACATGGGACACAATAACAATAGTGAGCCCTAGTGCTAGTGAGAGGGGTAGTTCGGACACCTCTTGCACTCACTTGCAGCTGTCCCTAGTCTCCTAGCCAAGCTCTATACAGTTTCCTCAACTGTCATTGAGCAGCAACCTGTGACCCTGAGAAACCCTGTAGATGCCCTGGCTAGTGTATTGGCAGGTGAGCGACACTAGCCACACCGCTGCACTAAAACGACTCAAGGAAAAGTAAGAGAAATAGAGGAAAACAGCAACAAAAAAAGGATAAAGTCCAACTTCAAGAACAATCCTCCAAAAGAACCTTCCATCAATGCGGCCTGAGTACAATGGATTTGTATCGTCAGCAGGGATTGTTGGGAAACACCACTACTAAAACCAACAGGGGTGTGGCTATAAGTGCAGCTGAAATGCTGTTAGGTGCTGTTGGCAACAAAACTGACATTAACATTAATGAGTGACTCTAGTCCTAAACCTGTCACTAATCTCCAAAGACACAGAGACGACCATCTCAGCAGCCGAATGCTGCAGGACATCTCTAATTCCTATTTTGTTCTACACAATGAAATATAGCTTCACTGTGATCTTTAATATCTCGTAATCAGATAACCCCTTAAAGATTGAGGGAAAGATTTATGAATGCTAGTGCAAGGAAAAAAAAATTATATATAAATGCACCCCCTTATAATTATACGTGACCTCCAGTTACCAGACCCCGGCTCTCCTGACTACCCTTCATGAGACCCCGTAGTTTGTAACAAGCGTTACAAACTAGTATGTTTCTGGAGTGTGGGAACAACCCATAAGGAACATACATAAAGGTGTTGCCTTTGGTCGGATTTGAATCCTTGACCCTAACTAACCCTGTAGAACTTCTTACGTTAAAAGCTGAAGGTCAGTGGCACTTGGCTTTGCCTAGATTTGCCAAGAAAATCCACCAAATGTCCGTTTTCAGGTATAGTTTTGTGAAGAAGCACCTCTTTGTG
Source organism: Anomaloglossus baeobatrachus (assembly GCF_048569485.1). Lineage (NCBI taxonomy): Eukaryota > Metazoa > Chordata > Amphibia > Anura > Aromobatidae > Anomaloglossus > Anomaloglossus baeobatrachus. The sequence continues at coordinate 532,163,390 of NC_134358.1, read as the reverse complement.
GTCTATTTTGCTAAACCTCTTCTAGCAAAATTGGGACACTTGGCAAACGTGGGATTCAGCTAAAACTGCAAGAATTACCGTATCTATTTCCTACTAGATATTAGGTAGTTGTCGGATTCTTTAGGAGAAGGATATTTACTCCAGGGGTTTCCTCACGGTACAAAGGTTGGGGCTTGACTCTCCTACACACAAATCAGTAGACTTATTTATGATTTTCCTTTAATTTTTATTAGTTCTGTAATTCAACATCCAGTTTTATTATCAGCAGAGACTTTTCTGTACTTCATCTAAGTTCTCGACTTAGTTTAAAACAATATTGCATACAATATATCTTACGAGCGACATGTCTTCTCTTTGCTCCATGAAGGTCGGGTGGAACCTTTTTCATGTCGTTCCGTCAATGTGGGATTAATTAATCTGCCCAGAAATGTGTGATTTATGGCCACTAACTCTTATTGTAACCCAAATTTGTCACCGAAAGAAAAACATTTCTTTGCATATTTACACTCTCCCATATTCTACCCGTGTTTGTGCGTCTTTCGTTTCATGGTTGTGTCGATAGATCTCGCCTAGTAAGCGACAGAGGGGACAATATATTTTGGATGCCACGGTGTTCTAAATTCGCTTGTATCTTGCTTACCGTCCAAGATTTGTCTTGTAGCCAAGTAGTGCAATCCGGTTTTGAAGTTTGTGCGCAGAATAATGAGACAGCACAGTGTAAACCAGGACCATCAGGAGCTGTGATCATATGAGCTTACAATCTATATTAAGGAGAAAGGAGTAGATAAGTAACTGCAACTTGGTCAGATGGTGGCAGTGTTGGAAAAATAGGGGGCGACTTTACATCACATTGTGGGGTTATAAGAAGAGAAAAGTTTTGTAGGATTTTAAGGATTTGAGAAAGTCAGATGGCATCAGAATGGTATCTAAAATGTTTGCAATCCTTTCCAGAATCTGTGGTCACATATGTCTACATGAGGTATAATAGTATTTCTGACCACTGTATAATTTGAATTAATAATGAGTATGTTTGGAGCACCTTAGGTAAACATCTCCTCCATGGGAATAGGGACGCAAGAGATCTACTTGGTACGATAAATCCAAAAAGCAGATAGCATCCCGGGGGTATTCGCTATAAGCTTTAATCCATAAATAGTAAATGTTATGTTTCGCCCTACAAATGGGCTTTATCATATGTGCTTTCTATATGGGCGAAACGCTGCACTTACTATTTATGGATTAAAGGTTATGGAGAATACTCTTGGGATGTGTGGCGCCCCTGACCTGGTCAGGCGCCACTGAGTACTGCACCCATGCTGGGTGAGTACAAACAGGTAATCCCAAAGGCTGAATAGGGTGTGGACACACAGACACACTTTTTAACCAGAGCTCACACACACCTTAGAGGAGACCCCTGGGCAGACCCAGGAGGGGGCGTGGCCTCCACATCTCAGCTAGTGGTGCGGTGGAGAAGCTGGAAGGAGTTATGCAATGGCAGTCCAAGAGAGAGGAGCAGTAGAGGAGGACTCATGTCAGTCTCAAGCAGAGAGCGGGCACGCAGACACGCTAGCCAGAACCTGCAGGTGTAGTGGCTGTTTCCGGGGGAGTTCGGTTGCCACAGAGTCAGACTGAAAGACACCTCAGGAAGAAGCGAGGTAGTTAAGTACGGGGACTCCTGGTAGACCAGGCATGCACGGGAACAGGTCCCTAGAGCCAGGCATCCATTTATTGGCCTGCTAAAACCTGCCGGTGAGGGCACTCTAAGTGTCTCACCAACCAACACAGAGTCCGCAGCACACGCATCAACGAGGGGGCCCATAAGTGAGATAGGGCAAGAAGCCATCTTTACTTGGTCCACGCTGTGCAGCAAATGGGCCAGAAAGGGGAGAAAAGGCAGATGCGACTTCCCTGGATGAATCCCATATACTTCCAGTCGGGGGTTATCTGAAACAAGAAGTGCTAGGAAGGCGAGCTTACAGTCATCCTTACTTCAGCCTGAAGGATACCTGGTTCTCCCTGCCGTCTATCTCAGCATCGCCTGGGTTACCTCACAATGAACAACTGAACGTCAGTAAAAACCCTGAAAGACATTCTGGACTGTGTGTGAGTTCTTCTGCGACATGTGGTTCCAGTCACATGCACCCGAGCTCCTGGGGCCAGCCTCACTCTCGGGAGGCCACACCACCTAACTGCAAATACCGTCAGCCCCAGACGCTCGCTAAACTGCAGTGGCGGTCACCCCTCATCACGACCGCAAAACCGAGAGTGGCATCACGACCCCTATTAAAGTGAACCTGACATACCTGTTGCCAGAAGGGTCCCTACAGAGAAGTCCCCGCAGGCGACCGCTGCAGCGCTGTGGCGGGCGACTCAGATGCTGTCTGCTTTTTTGCATTGTATAATTTGTCTCCTACATTGTCTTGCACTTTTCTGCCTTTAGGCTTCATATCTAGTTATTTTATTTTAGCCAAGCTCACCTGCAAAGTGAGAGGACACTATGATGTCTACTATGAACTGAACACATAGGGGTAAAAGAACTCCCAGTTCCAGCATTAACAGCAGAACTGGGCAGTGTAGCTGTGGAGTCTTGCACTGGGGGAATGTAAGACTAGTACTAGAAAGCAACAGCATCGTCTTTATATCTCTGTCTCTCCTCCTCTTTTACTCCCGCTACAGAGTCCTAACAGCAATATGTAACCTGACCCTTCAGTGTACACCCTTGAGTATACAAATTTTATCACCAAATTCAGAGGCATTGATCAGTGTAAGAGATGGATGGGGAGGAGAAGTGTTTCTAAGTGGAGAAAGACACATGTTTCTGGAATAAGATATATAACCACCATTTTTTTATCTTTATGAAAAAAAAAAGAAATTAAAGTTTAATTACTCTTTTAAGTGATGATGGGAGGTAAGAGAGTAGTACTGAATATATCAAACTTATTAGAGTTACTGTTAGATATGGCTCCTCCCTAGACTGCGGCGCTGACACTACAGGATTTAGTCCTTACTCTATAAGGTATATAAGGCTGGAGTCACACTTGCGAGTGCCTCACGTGTAATACGCACGAATCTCGCAGTGCATCACTCAGCACGGCCACACTCTCCGGACAGGACTGGGTCGGCTGCATGTATTTCTATGCAGCTGAGACTCTCCTGCCAGAGAGCAGCAGGCCGTGTCGGGTGATGCAATGCGAGACTCGCGTGTATTACAAGTGAGGCACTTGAAAGTGTGACTCCGGCCTCAGGTAGTATAAGGTATGGACTCTCCCTGAGTAGATCATTATTTTGGAACAGCAGCTCATGGCTACAGATCATGAGGAAATTGCATCGTTCAAGGTGGTAAGGGCAGGCGGAGAACAATTTATAGTGGAACACACCAGGTTCTTAAAGTCCATTTCCCTGGCAGCATAGTTGTAGTATTAAGAAAGTTTCTGACACCATGAGGGTGAACTTTACATTTGTCTACAGAGCGAGGACAATGAAAAACGAGGAACAGCAGTAACTGAATTGTACAGAGTCTCCAGGAATATTTTATCCTGGGAGTGCAAAGACTGAAGCATTCGATGGCAGGTGTGACTGGTAACCTGCGATTAGTGGGGGACCATGAGGGTAGAACATGTAACTCTATCCTCTACTTCAGTGACTATGAAGATCATGATTATTTTTTATCCTGCAGTTAGATGATTTTACTATGACGTATCCTAATGTGGAAGAATGGCCAGATTCTCCTTAAAGGGGCTGTCTATCTTTTGGGATATTTTTTTTTCTTACTCTTAAATGCATGCAGTTTTAGCTAAAAATCATTTTTGCAATTGAGTTTCATTTAAAATATTTCACCGTCTGCCTCCTGTACTGTCCTGCCTAATGCTGGCTGCAGAACGAGTTAAAGATAATGTGGCCAACCCCGCTATTTTAACAGATGTGTTGGGCACATGGCTTTGTGGTACTTGCTATTATATAGGTGGGATAGGTTCTTCTCCTGCTCTTGTTAGGCTACTTTCACACATCCGGTTTTTGCTCTGCGGCATAATACGGCGTTCTGCAGAAAAACCGCAACCGTTTTTTTTTACGCCCGTTGCGTTTTTTTTTGCATAGACTTACGTTAGTGCCGTATTGTGCCGCAGGGGCTTGCGTTCGGTCTGGTTTTTGCCGCATGCGGCAGATTTAGCCGATGCCGCGGCCGGATAGAACGTTCCCTGCAACGTTTTTTGCTCCGGCAAAAAAAAATGCATCGCGCAGCATCCGGCCGCTGCGGCGCATTTTTCAATGCATGCCTATGGACGCCGGATGCGACGCGGAAAAAAACGCATCTGGTCGACGCATGCGTTTTTTTCCACTGCGCATGCTCAGTAGCGTGCCGCAACCGGAAAAAAACGGACGGGCTGCATGTAAAAACTTATGCAAAGGATGCGGTGTTTTCGCCGCATCCGTTGCATAAGTTTCACAGCCGGATTGAGGTGCATGTGTGAAAGTAGCCTTAGTGCTGCTTTCCTTACAGACAGCACAGATCTTTAGTCCATAAAATGACTGCTAATAGAGGAGCATGTGATCAGACCTATCCGTCTGTCTATTGGACAGATCGGGTCACATGTTCCTCCCCTAATGGACAGATCTGGTCACATGCTCCTCCACCAGCAGCCATTTTATGGACATAATTGCTGTCCAGTCTGTGAGGAATGCTGCAGTAATAAGAGTAGAAGACCCTGTCATGTCATACCTATATATAATAGTAAGGGTGGCTTTACACGCTACAGCGATCTCGTTGGGGTCACGGATTTTGTGACGCACATTCGGCCGCTGTAGCAATCTCGTTGTGTGTGACTCCTAGGAGCGATTTTGGATCATTGCAAAAACGTCCAAAATCGCTCCTCGTTGACATGGGGGTCCTCTCCCAATTATCGCTGCTGTCGCTTGGGCGAAGTTGATCCTCGGGTCTGCGGCAGCACACATCGCTACGTGTGACGCCGCAGGAACGAGGAACCTCTCCTTACCTGCCACACGCCAGCAATGAGGAAGGAAGAAGGTGGGCGGGATGTTCGTCCCGCTCATCTCCGCCCCTGCGCTTTGATTGGGCGGCCGCTTAGTGACATCGCTGTGACGCCGAGCGAACCAACCCCTTAGAAAGGAGACGGTTCGCCGGTCACAGCGACGTCGCCGAGCAGGTAAGTATGTGTGACACTGCTGTAGCGATAATGTTCGCTACGGCAGCGATCTTCACATATCAGCATAACGATAGGGGCGGGTACTATCACGCTCGTCATCGCTAGCATTGGCTAGCGATGTTGCAGCGTGTAAAGCCCGCTTTAGTGCCACAAAATCATCTGCTCAACATATGTGTGAAAATAAAGGTAATGTGGTTAACTCATGTTACCTCATTCTGCTGCCAGCAACACAGCAGCTTTAGGAGGCAAACTGTGCAAAATCTTTAATGGAACCCAATTGCAAAAATGATTTTTAGCCCCAAATACATAAGAAAAAAAGAAAAGTATCCAGAAATGTGGCGAACCCCTTTAAGTCACTGTGGTTGACCAACGCCTTTATCACCTATTTATAAAATACATGATAAGTTGCTGATCGCTTGGGGGCTTCTGACCGTTGTGACCAAGAATGGGGGCCTGGAGTTCCCGGTTCCCGTATGCTCAGCACTGTTCAATACATTGTCTATGGGACTGATGGAGATGGTGGAGTTTATGATAATACAGGATGATTGCTGTATTCAAAGTCTTAACTCCAGATAGAGAGCTAAAAATGGGATAGTTAATGAGCTGGTATGGTAGGCCAACACCTTATTAAAAATGCTTAATTGATCAAGCAAGATAGGCGCTTGTAGACGCTTCCCACTGTGAATTTGTGGTAGCCTACATTCTGGCTCCATGTGTAACACTGTTGCAGGATTCTTTGGGATCTACCATTTAACTTGACATCTGATTATCAAATGTGGCTGTTTTAGATACTTTCTGAAACTCTATCGCATTCGATGCGAGTGCATCGGATGCAATATGCTAATGACCCTCGGCTCCCGCTGTGCTGCCAGCATGAGCCGAGTGTTATGCAACTGTGATCCGATCCTGTGATCACAGCACAGCTGCAGAGGAGAGGGTGAGCACTGCAAAGGAGTAAGAGGGATTAATCTCCCTATCTCCTCCATTGTCAGTTGATGTGATTATCGCACTGCACTCGGAGGTCATCTGAGTACAGTCTGGTGTTTGTTTTGCACCCATAGACTTGTATGTGTGTTAGTGACATGGCTATTCCAGGCAATCGCAGAATGCTGCGACTTTTCGCTCATCCAGAATCTGGATGAGAAAAAACCTGACCATCTGCTCCCCCTCATTGAATAATATTGGTCCGAGTGCAATGCGAGATTTTCTCGCATTGCACTCATCCGTGTCATACGCTCGTGTGAACATACCCTAACAATGAGTATTGGTCTTTGTATCAGATTACCTCCTACTGAAGCCATAAGGTAGCCGCAGTCTGAATATCGTTTATGTGAATATGAAATCTGTTCATTTTAGCAAAGTGAAGAGTAAAGTAAAGAAAGAAGAAGAAAAGATGAAAGAAGATGACGAGGCACCCCCAGTGACAACTCAGCCGGAGCCTGTTCCTCAGATAACTCAGTTTTTCCCTCCATTTGACCAAGAATTGGCTGACTATATCTCAGAAGTGACCAGGACAATCCTTCCTCTCCCGCATCCTAAGGAGCAGGTGGTTGCTTTGGCACAGTAAGTAAATCTCACATGTAATGAATATCGCAAAGTAGCACAAAAGAATGAAATGTCATGGTGGACAGAGACTAAAAGTTCAGAGTTCTTTTAGCTAAAGGTTGGAACCATCACCATCACTGCAGAGATTGGTATAATTCCATTTTTTCATAGCTTGTGTTTAGTAGTTGTTAAATGCTGGGATCATGGCAATCAGAAGTTAAGTGGGTTGTCTTGTGAAGAAGACGCCTGTCCCCAGCCCCTATTGGCACTTTTAGACGTCATTGATGGCGCCCCCCTGAGCTGTGTAATGCCGGCGTCACACGGGATGATCTATCGTGCGATCGCACACGCGATCGTGCCCGCCCCCATCGTTTGTGCGACACGGGCAATTTGTTGCACGTGTCGCACAAAGTCGTTTACCCCGTCACACATACTTACCATCCAAACGACCTTGCTGCCGGCGGTGAACATCCTCTTCCTGAAGGGGGAGGGACGTTCGGCGTCAGAGCGACGTCACACAGCAGCCGCCAAATAGAAGCGGAGGGGCGGAGATGAGCAGGACGTAACATCCCGCCCTCCTCCTTCCTTACGCATTGCCGGAGGGACGCAGGTAAGCTGTGTTCGTCGTTCCCGGGGTGTCACACGGAGCAACATGTGCTGCCTCGGGAACAAACAACCGGAGCACAGAAGGAGGACCGACATTTTGAAAATGAACGACGTGTCAACGAGCAACGATAAGGTGAGTATTTTTGCTCGTTCACAGTCGCTCATAGCTGTCACACGGTACGATATGTCGAACGATGCCGGATGTGCGTCACGACGTAACCTCGATGACATATCACCCGATATATCGTACCATGTGACGCCGGCATAAGAGTACTCCTCTCTGGCAGCCAGAAGCCATTCATGTATTGTTTCTCAGAATGTTATATGAAAATTATCTCTCTTCACGAAGGGAAAACACTTGAAGGCAGCTACCCTTATGGGTCACTGTCTCACTCTTTACTAAGTAATGATGTTACCCATGTAAAAAAATTGATATGCAGATAGCTTTTTGATTGAAAACTTACAAATGTGACATTCTTCACCTAAGTTCAAAATAAGTGCTGTATGCCAAACAAAACAAAGTGCCAAGTATATGGTCTATTGCAAGCTCCCTCGAAAAGGAACTAACCCTGTTCTCCTCCTTTGTTGCATCTTGACCGCTCTCCCAGTTGTGACTTTTGTCTTTGTCTTTGCTCCTGGCAAAATGGCAGAGACAACCCCCACAGTGTGAGACACCTTTCTCCCAACTTGAGTTTCAGTTGGCAGTTCAAAGACCAAACCTCCTTAAGCCTCCTTCACATGTCCATGTCTCCGGTACATGTGATGTCCGTTTTCAAACGTACCGGAGACACAGACACACGCAGACCCATTAAAATCAATGGATTTGCGCACACATCCATCTTTTGAGATGGACCGTGTGTCTGTGCGGAGCACACACACGTATACATGTTCCCCACACAGCGACATGTACGTTTTTTGACGGCAGTACGGATGTCACACGGACCATACACTAATGTCACAGAGAAAAAAAATGGATTTTTATACTTACCGGTCTCCAGCGCTGCTGTCACACTTGCTTCCGGGCCTGCTCATTATGATCATGAATATTCACTTCACTGACTGTGGACCCGGAAGCAAATGTGACAGCAGCGCTTGAAACAGGTTAGTATACAAGTTCATGCTGTTCATGTGCTATCCGGATGGCACACGGGTAGCATACGAACACACACACGCACGGACATACGTACCTACACCATGGACCGTGCAAAACATTTGTTTTTTTGCACAGACATGTAAAGGAGACCTTACAGGGATTTTGGGTTTGAAAAATAGAGATATTGCTTAGGCTGGGTTTTTCTGCAATTTGCCACAAATACAGGGGAAGCACGTAATATTGCAGGCAGTTCTGCAGCCGTGTGGCACATGGTTGCCCCTCAAATATTACATGAATCCAGGCCTCAGATTTCACACTTCAGTTTAGCCAAAACCAAACCATAGTCGGCTCTAGCATAAAAGATAAGGGTTGCCCATGATCAGGACCCACTGTTTTCTGGATGCGGTGGGTCCTGACCTACAGGCCCCCGAGTTTCCTCTGAAGGAGAACGCAGTTGCTCATGCCCATGATTTGGACTCAGGTAGTTGCGGTCTCTCTCTTGCGACTCCGCAACAAACAATTGACATGCTTGCAACTCGGAAAGCTGCACCGCAGGTCAGTTTATGCTGCGGGCCGTACACACAGTGGGCATGGGATATCTAGAAATCCCATCCACTGTGCTCGTACTATACAACGCAACGTTTTGGACGCAGCTGAAGCATGCTGCATCTATAACACTGTAGACACTGATTGTGGGCATGTACTCTAACACTATCTGCTGTTCATTTTCTTCTACTTATGTGACATGTAAGGGTCGGGTGTGGATATACCATCATAAACCATAAGGATGTCGGAGACGGAAAATCAGTCTTCAATGCATGTGCTGCCATGGAAATCTCTTAATTTTGTAGGTTAATGTTCCGCATGAAGCAACATGTTGAACTTTAGCCTAACCCTATGCTGATAAATCTCTTCTTCCTCCTTAACTACATAATCATTAGATTTGCCTAATTTCTACAGCCTTCAGACTAAAATTGATTTCATTTTGAGCTTTTATGTTCGGCTTTTAATCTTACTAAAAAAATGCAGTTTAGCAGACAAAATGCCTAAATGGCTGCATACATTACCATCTTAATTTATTTAATGATCGAGCGTAATTGCAGCAATCACTCAGCGGCCATTTGTAAAAAAAAAAGAAGCTACTTTTTGTTTTTTTTGATGGTGCTTGAAAAATGTCAGCAGAAAAAAATCTGAAAAATGACGGATATGCTTATATGTCATCAAGGTTTGTTGCGGAAAAAATGGGTGGACCTATAGCAAAAGATCGTCTGCATGATTTCAGCTGGGAGCTTCATGTCAGCGAGCTCAAGTACGAGCTAAAGTGCAATGTAATACCGATTGGAAAAATTAAGAGAGGCATATTCTATCATCGAGCATTGCTTTACAAGGTAAGAGTGGCCACCTGTAGTCTGTGCTACTAGTCTAAAGATATCTGCATAGTCTAATACCTGCAGGTCTAATGTATGTGAACGTAATGCAGCTCCAAATAACCTCTGATGGTACCGAGAGACTTATATTGGACCGTGCTGTATGTCTCCAGTACTACACAGAATATGGTACATAGTTGTTTTTTTTGTGGGTCAGATCTGCACCCCAAAAAGTAGTGGTATATACCATCAGATTCTTTATTATAGCGGTAGGGTGGTGTTACACGCTACAATATATCGGGCGATATGTCGTCAGGGTCACGGATTCCGTGACGCACATCCGGCATCGTTTGAGATATAGTAGCGTGTGAAAGCTACCACCGACTGTTAACGAGCAAAATACTCACCTTATCGTTGTTCGTTGACACGTCGTTCATTTTCATAAAATCGTTCCTCCTTCTGCGCGCCGGTTGTTCGACGTTACCGAGGAAGCACACATCGCTCCGTGTGACAGCCCGGGAACAACGAACTGCAGCTTACCTGTGGCCGCCAGCAATGCGGAAGGAAGGAGGTGGGCGGGATGTTACATCCTGCTCATCTCCGCCTCTCTGATTCTATTGGGCGGCCGCTGTGTAACATCGCTGTGACGCCAAACGTCCCTCCCCCTTCTTGAAGAGGATGTTCGCCGCCCACAGCGAGGTCGTTCGGGAGGTAAGTACGTGTGACGGGGGTTAACGACTTTGTGCGACACAGGCAACAAATTGCCCGTGACGCACAAACGACAGGGGCGGGTGCGATCGCTCATGCGATCGCACAATATATTGTCCCGTTTATCGCCGCCTGTATTCTCCCATGGATATCTTAATTTTAGAGTAGTGCACAGAATGCCTATGGCTCCATTCAAAATGTTTGTGTGTTCCTTAGTATTTTATCAGCAACTCCTTCACCCGACCATGAACTTGAGGCCGGAGTCACACTTGCGAGTGCCTCACATGGTGTCTCGCACGAGTCTCTCATTGAATCACCCGGCACGGCCACACACAGTTGCATGTATCTCTATGCAGCTGAGACACTCCTGTCCAGAGAGTGTGGCCGTGTCGGGTGATTCAATGAGAGACTCACGCGAGTTACACGAGAGGCACTCGCAAGTGTGACGCTGGCCTTAAAGGGATTTACCCACTAAATTAATTGGTAGATGGTAGATGATAAAGGTACGAGCTCTGAGGGATCTGACCACTGGCAAAGTCGGTAGCTACTAAAGTCCCGTGTATGAATAAAATACTCGTGTGTAGATGTGTCCACTGCACTATACACTTCCGCTATCTCCATCGGTACTATGAAAGAGTATAGTGGTGATCATACGCGTGCACTACCGCTCCATTCACACAAGGATCTTTGTTGTTGAGATCTTTTGGGTTCCCAGGGCAGTAACTATAGTGGGTGCAGCGGTTGCAGTTGCATCCAGGCCATGGTGCTTTAGGAGAGGCCACAACATCACTTTGGCTCATATGAGAAGAGCAATACTATTAAAGACCCATGATAGTGAGGGCCTTGTGGGAGATACTGCATGGGGCCTACAAACTTTGTTATACCCAGTAGTTAGACCATCAGCGATCACACATTTTTAGGTGATAGGGCTTTTCCTTCTAAAAACAATTATCTGACAGATTACTTTTAAACTTTGTTTTACAAATTAATGATGTGTTTCTGAGTCAGACTGACCTCTTCGTCATGTATAATACATCACAAAGTCAATCCGACCCAGAAACGCACCAGTAGTGCAACCGTAATATCCAACACTATAGTAAAGAGGTTGTAACTGTATATAAACTTGTGCATGGTTTTGAGAATAGAAGAAATGTTTGAGGTCCCTTTTAGAGGTAGACGTTAATACTAGTAAAAGTTAACTATGATACTGAGTGGCACTAAGCAATTACTGATGTATAATGCCCACAACCAATTTCACTTTTCTTGTGATGATCCTAGGCTATAGCTGATAGAATTGGCATTGGCTGCTCTCTGACACGAGGAGATTATGGCCGAGCGTGGAATGATGTGAAGCTACTTGATGAATCCACTCGTTATGGAACCAAAGCTTCACCAGAGACATATCTTGTGGACCTCATGTATCAGCCAGGTCGATTGATGAAACATGGAAGTGTGGAGGCCGATCACTATCAGCACATCTAGTGCACATTCATCCTTCTATATTTATTGTGTCCTCTACTTGCTCTACGCTCTATGAAATAAAGGTTTCTATATTGTAGCACTCAGCTAGGGATTCTAAGCTTTTACAGACTTTTATTTTTTCAGTATGGGTGTGTAATCAATCCTTGTCATCCTTGGGAATACCAAATATTTAGCGGGTGAAATAGGTGTTGAACATCTAACAGGGTGATGAACATGAAACAAGGGTGGACATTTCAGCAAGACAATGATCCCAAACACACAGCCAAGGAAACTCTCAAATGGTTTCGGAGAAAGAAAATAAAGCTGCTAGAATGGCTGAGCCCTAAATCCAATAGAAAATTTATGGAAGACACTAAAGGGTGCTTTACACGCTACGATATCGCTACCGATATATCATCGGGGTCACGTCGTTAGTGACGCACATCCGGCGCCGGTAGCGACATCGCAGCGTGTGACACCAAAGAGCAACGATCAATGATCGCAAAATCGTTCAAAACGGTGATCGTTGACACGTAGCTCCTTTCCTTAATATCGCTGCTGCCACAGGTACGATGTTGTTCGTTGTTCCATCGCTATGTGTGACACCGCAGGAACGACGAACATCTCCTTACCTGCGTCCACCGGAAATGCGGAAGGAAGGAGGTGGGCGAGATGTTATGTCCCGCTCATCTCCGCCCCTCTGCTTCTATTGGGCGGCCGCTTAGTGACGCCGCAGGGGGAGGTGCGTTCGGCATCATAGCGACGTCGCTGACAAGGTATGTTCGCGTAATGCTGCCGTAGCGATAATGTTCACTACGGCAGCGAGCACCAATGTCGCACGAACGACGGGGGCGGGTGCTATCGCGCTCGACATCGCTAGCGATCGCTAGCGATGTCGCAGTGTGTAAAGCACCCTTAAAGCTCAGAGTTTATAGAAGGATCCCACAGGAACATGAGGATTTAAAGAGTGTTTGTGTGGGAGAATGGGCCACAATCACACCTGAGCAATGCATGCTATTTGTTTCTCCATACAGGAGGTGTCTTGAAGCTTTCATCACCAACAAATTCAGTAAGCGTGTTCAATGCTTTTTTCCCTGTGTCATTTCTCATAATTACAACACATAACTTAATTAATAAACATCTATGGTTTGATTTCATTGACTATGTGGATTGGATGGGTTGTTACTGACATCCGGTGAAAAATTCATGCCAATAGCGCCTTTTAGAAATAATATTTAAATTAGTGTTGTGTTCATTACTTATTTCACCTGCTGTACATAGTGGTTGAACCATAAACTAGATATACAATTTTTTGCACCAATTTGAAATCAATATCTTATTTAGTGAGCACTATATGCAAATAAATGTCAAAATAGTTTTTAGTTTTGGTTCTTTTGGTCAACATAAATTCTGTGCAATGTATGGGGCCAATGCCAGCTATCCTTTTGGCGTAGAAGGTATAAAAAGGTTGTCCAAGATTTTGGTATTCATTGCCCATCTTTAGAACCCCATCAATTTGTTATTGATAACCTATGCTGACACTCAGCACCCCCACAATTAAACTAGTAGCAAGTCCTGCAATTGCGGAATGTACAAAGTGTGCAGAGCAGGAATGTTACTGCTCCATACACTGTGTAGGTGCTGCAGCTCAGCTCCCATTCAGCTTAATAGGAGCTCAGCTGCAGTATCTGAGCTGAAAAAAGGTAATTGGAGGGGGTGATGGGGCGGCTAGTGTCAGGTTTCTTCCCCCCCATTGCTCTGATAACAATGACCTATGTTTGTCAAACCCCTTTCGTTTATTGAACTTTTTTAAAGAAATTGTCACAGTCGTGTCCCTGTTTTTAGAGACTAGTGACAGCCTCTCATTTCTATCGGGTTATCCAGATTTAAATGTGGTTTAATTTCCTTCAGTACCTAAATGGTTATTGTCAGTTTTTCTGCTGGCAGCTTCTCTAGCAGTCTCTAGCTGAGTGTGTCAGCTGCAGTAGCTTTGTAGTCATGCCCTTCAGCTGTAAATAGAGGTGTTACCCAGCAATCCCTGCTTAAGATACAAAGCCATTTGTTCTCTGGCCGCATTGGTGATAGGACCTGCGCAGGCTTGTTCCTGCAATTGGATTTTATCCTTTATTGTTTTCCCCTGTTAATCTTTCCTTTCCCTGTGTGTATAGTGCAGCCGTGGAGCTAGTATCTTCCACCAGCCAACTCACTAGCCAGGGCCACTACAGGGTTTTTTTTAGGGTCTCCGGTTCTAGTTCGGTGACAGTTGAGGAGACTGTATAGGGCCTGGTTAGGAGCGTAGGGCCAGCGGCAGGTGAGTGCAGGAGGTGCCCATTTACTTTTCTCAATAAAGCTAGGGCCCACCATTTTTATTGTGTCCCCGGTATTCCCCCTTACCTGTTGTACTGTTGTTTCTATTTTTGTTGTGTGTCGAAACATCGGTTGGTCTTAACATGTTCGCCACGTGTCAAAGCATGACAGAAGTAAACTTTTTTTATTTTTATTAATGTTAATACTAAAATTTAGCACTTAGACACTCTGATGTCTAATTGTACAATATATAGAGTCTGTTTCTTTGTGAATATGGTGCAGATGGACCTCCCGCACAATCTGTATAGGCACCTGCAAGACAGGAACCCATTGTATCTGAACAGTGCTGTTCAGCCATTAAAGGGGTCTTACCTTACGCTGGGTTCACACATGGCGACAGCGACAACGACGTCGCTGTTACGTCACCATTTTCTGTGACGCAACAGCGACCTTGTATGTCGCTGTTATGATCGCTGCTTAGCTGTCAAACACAGCGACGCAGCAGCGATCATAACGTCGCTACATGTGCAGGGAGCCGCGCACACTGCTTAGCGCTGGCTCCCTGCTCTCCTAGCTACAGTACACATCGGGTTAATTAACCCGATGTGTACTGCAGCTTCCTGTGCAGAGAGCAGGAGCCGGCACTGGCAGCGTGAGAGCGGCGGAGGCTGGTATCAAAGGTAAATATCGGGTAACCACCTTGGTTACCCGATGTTTACCTTGGTTGCAGCTTATCGCAGCTGCCAGATGCCGGCTCCTGCTCTCTGCTCTCTTCATTTCGTCGCTCTCTTGCTGTCACACACAGCGATGTGTGCTTATCAGCGGGAGAGCAACAATAAAAAAACGAACCAGGGCTGTGTGTAACGAGCAGCGATCTCGCAGCAGGGGCCAGATCGCTGCTCAGTGTCACACACAGCGAGATCGCTAATGAGGTCACTGCTGCGTCACAAAAACCGTGACTCAGCAGCGATCTCAGCAGCGATCTCGCTGTGTGTAAAGCACCCCTTACCCTCAATGTGAACAGCCAGGTATGTTTGGAACAGTATCACTGTGCATAAGTACAAGCATTGTGAATGATATATATTTAGAAATTTAATCCACATGCTAAAGTACATCAATTTACGCTGTGGATTTTCACTGTGGATATGCAGTAAATGTGTATAAACATCTGCATTAAACTCCGCACTACTTGTTGAGAATTTTATGGATGGGGATTTTAGTATGTAAAAATTCTGAGGTGGAATAATCCTGCATGGACATACCATTTTCTGAATAATGGGGAACAAAGAATGTGGATTTTCGGAAGGTTCCAGCAGTTAGCTTCCTTCCTTCATTATACTTTCATCTAGCTTACCTGCCACCAAAATGCAAAAAGAGTAAACATCTTGAAATTGAATTCTAGCCAATATCCAGCACAATACACCACAATAATCTCCAGCACTGTACAATCAAGCTTACAATCTAATGGCGTATTGCAAACTCTGCAGAGACGAATCGTATAGCCTCTGGGCCCGCAGTGAACAATATCAAGACATGTGGCAAGGCAAGTTCAATTTAACCATGTAGTGAACAAATGCAATTTAGTAATTTTTTTTTGTATTTTGCTTTTATGTGTGATGGCTCAACTCAGGGGCTCGATCCGGTGACCTGTGGTTGTATGGTCAGTTTCCCTTTCCATGGGGCCACAGCATATTTTGTATTGGTCCAACTGCTGTTATTTCTCGTCTTTCCTTTGCCTTGCCTTTTTGTGTTATTTCCACTCACGTCCATGTTTTGTTTGCTTTATCACATCTTGGGAGGGGCTATTGATACTTGCCATGCACATGGCTCAATTTTGGCTATATTCCTATGTTTATGGGGTTCCAGCTCCTCAGTTTAGGATAATCTTGCCGAGTTATCACTTTTGCTTTTCCCTGTGATGTGTTTGTGTGTTTTCCTTCCCAGCATGCTCCCTTTCTATTTCATTTGGGATATAAAGGTATTCCACTTTATCTGTAAAGGCCCCGTCACACACAACGAGATCGCTAACAAGATCGTTGCTGAGTCACAGTTTCGGTGACGCAGTAACGATCCCGTTAGCGATCTTGTTATGTGTGACACCTACCAACGATTAGGCCCCTGCTGTGAGATCGCTAGTCGTTGCCGAATAGTCCGGACCATATTCTTCAAAGGCAATGTCCTGCTGCGTCCTGCCCAGCAGGACATCGCCTTTGAAGAATATGGTCCGGACTATTCGGCAACGACTAGCGATCTCACAGCAGGGGCCTAATCGTTGGTAGGTGTCACACATAACAAGATCACTAACGGGATCGTTACTGCGTCACCGAAACTGTGACTCAGCAACGATCTTGTTAGCGATCTCGTTGTGTGTGACGGGGCCTTTACAGATAAAGTGGAATACCTTTATATCCCAAATGAAATAGAAAGGGAGCATGCTGGGACCTGTATCGTTACTGCGTCGTTGGTAAGGTCTGACTGTTTGACATCTCACCAGCGACCTCCCAGCAACTTACCAGCGATCCTTATCAGGTGGAATCGTTGTCGGGATCGCTGGTAAGTCGTTGTGTGTGACTGGGCCTTAAGTCTTTTTTAGTTTCTTCAGTCTTCCTTGTAAGACTATCTTAACACTTCTTTAACCCTGTGTCTGATCCTCTGCCTGTGTGCACTTTTTATATTTATTGGTGTTTTGTGTTACACTTGGTTTATAGTATAGGGTCCTGTTAAGGACACTTAAGGCCACTTTACACACAGAGATAAATTTGCGGCAGATCTGTGGTTGCAGTGAAATTGTGGATAATCAGTGACAGGTTTGTGGCTGTGTACAAATGGAACAATATGTCCATGATTTCACTGCAACCACAGATCTGCCAAAGATTTATCTCTGTGTGTAAAGTGGCCTTTAGGGTCAGTCAACGTTGAGTGGGGCCGCCATTGCGTAACTTTGGGGTACCAACTGCTGCGGTCAGGCAGGGTTAGAACAGGGTGAGGTTTAGGGTACTCCTAGTCTGTATAGGGTCCTGTGGTTAACATCTCCCTGGTTTGTTCATCCCCATGTGAGTGGAATGGCTCAGTCGTAACTGTAACGCCTGCCTGGATCAACAGCCTCAGATGGGATTTAATGGACAGGCTAGAGGGAAGCCACTCACCAAGCAGGACCCCCAGAACCCTGAAACCCTTTAACCCCTATACAGGGATTTGGAATTACACAGGGCCCTGGAGATCACTACCTGTGGAAGGCTGCAGTCCGATGAGAGTAATCGTCAGGCAGGGTCAAACCAGGAATAGCAGAATAGGGACAGAATCGGCAGGCAAGGACGTTATCAGAAAACGTAGCAGAGGTCAAATCCAGATCGGGCAGCGAGGTACAAAAACAGCAGGCAGGAGGGTAGTCAAAAAACACGCAGAAGTCAGCACACAGGAATCACAAAACAGAATAGGGCGGATCAGGAGCCAGGAAATCAGAACTATCTCTGGCTGAGGTCAGCAGACAGGAGGGGAACTAAGAAGGGTGTGGTGTCTTCCCATTGGCTGTAGCTGAACGCTGGGAACTTCAGCTGGAAGACACACGCCACCCACAGTCAGCCAGCGGTACTGCAGATCCCAAGATAACCCAGCCCAGTGGATGATCGGAGCCTGCGCCCACCGGTGCCGCTGGCATCGACTCCTCTCCCATCACCAGCACCATCCACGGCAGCAACACGGCGTCGCCTGGCGATCGGAGCAGAAGTCGCTGGAGCGGACTCCGGTGGTGACATAACAGTAACATTACATTTTGATTCAGTATTATTTAATCTCCTTGGGACTTGAACCTGCAACCATCTGATTGATTGTTTTATGTACTGCAGTTCAAAAGCTCATTGTCTCCTACGAAGGAAAACAACATCAGATCCATCGGAACCATCATCAGTACAGGAAGACCGCACCATGGTGACGCTAGTCACTACTTACGGGTAATTCAGAAGGAAGAATGGTCAGACAAACCGAGGTCAGGTACCAGGAGGACTAGTAGTGGATTCTGGGAGAAAAAAGAGGCATTAGTCATGTAATGGTCCAAGTTCAGGTCTACAGGAAGATAGGCAGAATAAAAGGAGTCAACTGAGACGTGGTCAGGCAACAGAGGTCGAAATACCAGGAGATCAAGTCAAGTACAGGGAGCAAGCAAAGGGAAGTCAAACAACAGTCCGGGGTCAGCAATCAATGATCAGAGCAGATGCAGTCCAACATCACTACTCACATGGAAAGTACGACTGACAGGGTTCTGGGAGAGGTTGCTCAGTTAAATAGCAGAGCAATCACATGGAAGATGGAACACCTGAGCAACTCAGCACTTCCCAGAACCACAATGGAAACCTGTGCTGTCAATAAACTACTGACAGCTCCGTGCACCAGATATCAAACACAGCAGTGACTCATAACATGCGAGAGTCACTGTAAGGAGGAATTGTGACAACCAGAACCCTCATCAGTATAGGAAATCAGCACTAGAACTCTCATCAGTACAGGAGGCCAGAACCCTCATCAGTACAGGAAGACAGCACCAAAGCCATCAACAGTACAGGAAAACAGCACCAAACCTACCATCAGTACATGAGTGCATCACCTGAACCATCATTAGTACAGGAATACAGAACCACCATCAATATATGAATACATCAGCAGCACCAAGATCAGTACATGAATACAGTACTAGCACTTATGTAATGTAGGAAGTATCACAAAAATTTACACCCAGAAACAATATAAGTGGACTCTTCTGTGATTGAAGTCATTCTCATCCTTTTCATTTTTATCTGTGCTAGATGCCATAATGAATTTGAACGTCCACAGCACATCTCTCCAGAAAAAAAAAATCACCCATGCTGTGCCCCTGAATAATTGCTCCTTTCTCTGCTTCTTGCACAAAATATCACCCCCATATTTTCCCTGTTATGGTACATAGCCACCATAGGGTCCTCTCATATAAAATATTTGCTTTAAGCCACACACCCTTATGAACTATAAAACACCATCACCCGTTATGACCTATATCCTCCATTCTGTCCGCTCATCTCTAACCACTACAATGTCCCTATTTCATGCTGTGCCCTGTACACACTACTCTCATGTTGCCCCCTCTAGTCTGTCGCCATCTTCAGTATGTTACTCTCTATATACAGTCATATGAAAAAGTTTGGGCACCCCTATTAATGTTAACCTTTTTTCTTTATAACAATTTGGGTTTTTGCAACAGCTATTTCAGTTTCATATATCTAATAACTGATGGACTGAGTAATATTTCCAGATTGAAATGAGGTTTATTGTACTAACAGAAAATGTGCAATCCGCATTTAAACAAAATTTGACCGGTGCAAAAGTATGGGCACCCTTATCAATTTCTTGATTTGAACACTCCTAACTACTTTTTACTGACTTACTAAAGCACTAAATTAGTTTTGTAACCTCATTGAGCTTTGAACTTCATAGGCAGGTGTATCCAATCATGAGAAAATGTATTTAAGGTGGCCACTTGCAAGTTGTTCTCCTATTTGAATCTCCTATGAAGAGTGGCATCATGGGCTCCTCAAAACAACTCTCAAATGATCTGAAAACAAAGATTATTCAACATAGTTGTTCAGGGGAAGGATACAAAAAGTTGTCTCAAAGATTTAAACTGTCAGTTTCCACTGTGAGGAACATAGTAAGGAAATGGAAGAACACAGGTACAGTTCTTGTTAAGCACAGAAGTGGCAGGCCAAGAAAAATATCAGAAAGGCAGAGTAGAAGAATGGTGAGAACAGTCAAGGACAATCCACAGACCACCTCCAAAGACCTGCAGCATCATCTTGCTGCAGATGGTGTCAATGTGCATCGGTCAACAATACAGCGCACGTTGCACAAGGAGAAGCCACAAACAGAGTCGCCTGAGGTATGCAAAAGCACATTTGGACAAGCCAGTTACATTTTGGAAGAAGGTCCTGTGGACTGATGAAACCAAGATTGAGTTGTTTGGTCATACAAAAAGGTGTTATGCATGGAGGCAAAAAAACACGGCATTCCAAGAAAAGCACTTGCTACCCACAGTAAGATTTGGTGGAGGTTCCATCATGCTTTGGGGCTGTGTGGCCAATGCCGGCACCGGGAATCTTGTTAAAGTTGAGGGTCGCATGGATTCAACTCAGTATCAGCAGTTTCTTGACAATAATGTGCAAGAATCAGTGACGAAGTTGAAATTACGCAGGGGATGGATATTTCAGCAAGACAATGATCCAAAACACCGCTCCAAATCTACTGAGGCATTCATGCAGAGGAACAATTACAATGTTCTGGAATGACCATCCCAGTCCCCAGACCTGAATATCATTGAAAATCTGTGGGATGATTTGAAGCGTGCTGTCCATGCTCAGCGACCATCAAACTTAACTGACCTGGAATTGTTTTGTAAGCAGGAATGGTCAAATATACCTTCATCCAGGATCCAGGAACTCATTAAAAGCTACAGGAAGTGACTAGAGGCTGTGATTTTTGCAAAAGGAGGCTCTACAAAATATTAATGTCACTTTTATGTTGAGGTGCCCATACTTTTGCATCGGTCAAATTTTGTTTAAATGCGGATTGCACATTTTCTGTTAGTACAATAAACCTCATTTCAATCCAGAAATATTACTCAGTCCATCAGTTATTAGATATATGAAACTGAAATAGCTGTTGCAAAATCCCAAATTGTTATAAAGAAAAGAGGTTAACATTAATAGGGGTGCCCAAACTTTTTCATATGACTGTATACAAAGTATGATGACCCCAGCAGTCCTTCTATACACAATATGATGTCCTATTTTGCCCTTATGCACTCTATGATGTCCTATAACCCCCCCATACACTGTATGGTGGCCTATAGCCCCCTATTTACACAGTATAATGCACCCATAACCCCCCATTTACACAGTATTATGCAGCCATAGCTCCATATCCATAGTATGATGCTGACATACATCCACTATGCACAATATAATGGCTAACTAGCCCCCTATTCACTGTATAGTCACTGTCTTTTACCCACTAGACACAGTATAATGCCCACATAGCAACCTATACACAGTATATCTCATAGCCCCCCATAAACAGCATAATACCCCCATAGATCCACTGTACACAGTAGAATTGCTCATAACCCCCTAAACATAGTATAATGCCCCTATAGACCCACTGTACATAGTGTGATGGCTCATAATCCCCCTGTGTATAGTATAATGCCCTCTATATACAGTGTGATGGTACAAAAGTTCTCTATACACAGTAAATTGTCTCCATAATCCCCTATACACAGTTTGACACACCATAGTCCACTATTCAGTGGATGATACTTTTTACTGCATGCCGAATTATTAGGCAAGTGAGTATTTTGACTATATCATTTTCTGCAGGTTGTCCATCTCCACAAGAGCCTGCCGCCTGAGGGGAGATACTTCGGTGGTCATGCAGCCTGGACCCCAATGCAAAATTGGTGACTGAAGCTCTATATGTTCCCTCAGGCTTTAGGGCCTGGATATCGGTGCAACCTTAGCACCTCTTAGGGGTACTTTGCACGTTGCGACATCGCTACTGCGATATCGTCGGGGTCAAATCGAAAGTGACGCCTATCCGGTAACGACGTCGCAACGTGTAAAGCCTAGGTGCGCCAATAAACGATTGCAAAAGCGTCAAAAATCGGTGATCTGTGTAGCATCGGTCATTTTCATAATGTCGCACCAATAGGCGATACGATATTGTTCCTCGTTCCTGCGGCATAACACATCGCTGTGTGTGAAGCCACATGAGCGAGGAACATCTCCTTACCTGCCTCCACCGGCTATGCAGAAGGAAGGAGGTGGGCAGATGTTTACGTCCCGCTCATCTCCGCCCCTCCGCTTCTATTGGCCACCTGCCATGTGATGTCGCTGTGACGCCACATGACCCGCCCCCTTAGGAAGGAGGCGGGTCACCGACCAGAGCGACGTCGCAGGGTAGGTACAGTTAGATCCAGAAATATTTGGACAGTGACACAAGTTTTGTTATTTTAGCTGTTTACAAAAACATGTTCAGAAATACAATTATATATATAATATGGGCTGAAAGTGCACACTCCCAGCTGCAATATGAGAGTTTTCACATCCAAATCGGAGAAAGGGTTTAGGAATCATAGCTCTGTAATGCATAGCCTCCTCTTTTTCAAGGGACCAAAAGTAATTGGACAAGGGACTCTAAGGGCTGCAATTAACTCTGAAGGCGTCTCCCTCGTTAACCTGTAATCAATGAAGTAGTTAAAAGGTCTGGGGTTGATTACAGGTGTGTGGTTTTGCATTTGGAAGCTGTTGCTGTGACCAGACAACATGCGGTCTAAGGAACTCTCAATTGAGGTGAAGCAGAACATCCTGAGGCTGAAAAAAAAGAAAAAATCCATCAGAGAGATGGCAGACATGCTTGGAGTAGCAAAATCAACAGTCGGGTACATTCTGAGAAAAAAGGAATTGACTGGTGAGCTTGGGAACTCAAAAAGGCCTGGGCGTCCACGCATGACAACAGTGGTGGATGATCGCCGCATACTTTCTTTGGTGAAGAAGAACCCGTTCACAACATCAACTGAAGTCCAGAACACTCTCAGTGAAGTAGGTGTATCTGTCTCTAAGTCAACAGTAAAGAGAAGACTCCATGAAAGTAAATACAAAGGGTTCACATCTAGATGCAAACCATTCATCAATTCCAAAAATAGACAGGCCAGAGTTACATTTGCTGAAAAACACCTCATGAAGCCAGCTCAGTTCTGGAAAAGTATTCTATGGACAGATGAGACAAAGATCAACCTGTACCAGAATGATGGGAAGAAAAAAGTTTGGAGAAGAAAGGGAACGACACATGATCCAAGGCACACCACATCCTCTGTAAAACATGGTGGAGGCAACGTGATGGCATGGGCATGCATGGCTTTCAATGGCACTGGGTCACTTGTGTTTATTGATGACATAACAGCAGACAAGAGGAGCCGGATGAATTCTGAAGTGTACCGGGATATACTTTCAGCCCAGATTCAGCCAAATGCCGCAAAGTTGATCGGACGGCGCTTCATAGTACAGATGGACAATGACCCCAAGCATACAGCCAAAGCTACCCAGGAGTTCATGAGTGCAAAAAAGTGGAACATTCTGCAATGGCCAAGTCAGTCACCAGATCTTAACCCAATTGAGCATGCATTTCACTTGCTCAAATCCAGACTTAAGACGGAAAGACCCACAAACAAGCAAGACCTGAAGGCTGCGGCTGTAAAGGCCTGGCAAAGCATTAAGAAGGAGCTAACCCAGCGTTTGGTGATGTCCATGGGTTCCAGACTTAAGGCAGTGATTGCCTCCAAAGGATTCGCAACAAAATATTGAAAATAAAAATATTTTGTTTGGGTTTGGTTTATTTGTCCAATTACTTTTGACCTCCTAAAATGTGGAGTGTTTGTAAAGAAATGTGTACAATTCCTACAATTTCTATCAGATATTTTTGTTCAAACCTTCAAATTAAACGTTACAATCTGCACTTGAATTCTGTTGTAGAGATTTCATTTCAAATCCAATGTGGTGGCATGCAGAGCCCAACTCGCGAAAATTGTGTCACTGTCCAAATATTTCTGGACCTAACTGTAAGTGCGTGTGAAGCTGCCGTAGCGATAATGTTCGCTATGGCAGCTATCACAAGATATCGCATGTGCGACGGGGGCGGGTGCTATCGCGCTCGGCATCGCTAGCCGATGCTAGCAATGTCGCAACATGCAAAGTACCCCTTATAGTTACTTATGCCCTGGTTCTATGATATCTTGCTTGGTGGTAAACAAATGTTCTGCTCAGTTTCAGAGACTTTTGCTTTTTGTCAGAATAATTAGATGTCTAGTAGCAGATGAGTGAGTGCTTCATGTATCTGTCTCACCATCAGTAGTGATGGCTTGTAGAACATGAGAAGGCACAATGTTCACCAACAGAAAACTGCAGACCATCCTATATCACAATTTTATTTCCAATGGGATTCACATAGGATTGGGAATGTAACATCTGATAAAATTGCAGCCACAAATGCTGAGTTGATTATTAACAGGAAATGTTCAGCATTAAGTACTACAGTCCCATATCATGTCACTGATGGTAATATATGATTAGTGCACATTTATGCTAGTGAAATGACAGCAAATGTTGCAGCTTCTGGTAACACCTTGGGTGTGGGTTTAAGCCCACTAACGACACTGCTAATGTTTAAATCAGTGCATTTCAAGATCATACAGAAGGTTCTGCAGGTATATAAATAGAATTTGAAGGCCTAGGGGAATGGGTAATATGCTAGGGTTAATGGACCCCAATGGATGGGCCAAGATACACAGCCAATAGCATGTACATGTGGAGGTGAAATATAGTACTGCTGCCCATACTGTTACTCCCAGGGATGCTTCTGTGATTGCCCTGATAAAGATGAAATGTTGCACTGTGCTAGCTTGGAAGACCATTGCAGAGGTATTCCCCCTTATACTTAGTTAACAGGTGCTGTAGATATTTGGGTCTGCTACAGGCGCACTCATCAGTAAGATTGAAAAAGCTAACGCTGGAAGTCACAGAGTAAGGCTATGTGCCCATGGGACAACGTACCCGCGGATTTTGCCACTGAAAACCCGCTGATTTATCTGGATTTTCCAAAGAAATCCGCAGGTTTACGCAAATACAGACACTCCCCATGTTATCCTATGGGATTTGGGGAGTGCTGTATCAATGCTGCGGTATGTGCGGCTGTGGAAAATGCTGTGAATTTCCCGCAGCCGCACGTAACTGCATGTCAATTATTCATGCGGAATTATCTGCAGAATTCCCACCCCTCCACTATGGAGATACAGGGCAGGAAATACGCAGGAATTCCGTATGAAATCCGCACTGTTTCGGCAGGTTTACCGCAACAACTCCACAGATATACTGAAGCAGTAGATAGCTGCGGATTCCGGGGAGTTGCTGCGTGAACCTGCGGAAATACCTGCAGAAAAGTCTGCAGGTACGATGTTTCAATGGAACAAAGTCCTTCTTTCTCAAGGTGTGGATTGGGTATGCCTTTCACAAATTTCCTTACATGTCCTCTTTTACTTTCGATACATTTTAGATTTACACAGAGAAGTATTTCCAGCTATGGGGATATAAAAAGTAGTTTTCATTGTACTCAATGGAATACATTGTTCTTCGGTTACACGGGAATGATGTAAGAGCACTTCAGCTTACAAACGTTGTTCCTTAAGTTGTGCCAGAAGCGGATTCCCAGATAGAAAGCAGAGTGAGGCAAATTAACAAAAAAAGATTTATGCAGTTTTTATACCATTCCTCGTGGCAGGTCTTAGAGTGCCACCAAGAGGATGTCTTGAAAATGCTGCTATTCATGTATTTCTGAGTGTGAGTAAAGTTGAAAGCCAAAGAAGAAAACAATATAAGAATAATAAAATATCAATCTTTATTGATTAAATTTCATAGTACATGTAACGCCTGTGTCCCTGCACTGTCCCACGTCTTCCACCTGCTCGTCCCCCTGCTCCTTCTCAGGTCTTTGCACTCCAGGGCCTGCTTACGTTGTGCAGGTCTCCCAGCAATGTTCTTAGGACACGTGCATTCTTTGTTTCCTAAAGGGGCAGTTTGCGCACTCTGAAGTGTACCCCAGACTACGGCTGTGAGCCACTGGGGATTTTAGACATCCTCCCCTGTTGGGAGGTGCCTGAGCAATTAGGTTCCTGGTTACTCTGATCTTGTCAGTGCACCAGTCTGCTTCCTGCCAGTAACCTATACCTTAACCCGTCCTGCCTGTATAATGTGCCAGTCCATCCTGTCAGTATCCTGAACCTGTCCTGCACTCCGTCCAGTCAGCCTCCACTACTCGCTCTGTCCTGCCTGCCCTCCGTTCCTGTGTCCTTGACCTTTGCTTCACCTGCTGCAGTACCAGGGACTGCCCTGGAGTGGTACCTGGTGTCTACCCACAACCCAGTCCATCCTCATCAGCAGAGGCTCTGGTGAACACGGTAGACACTTAGTTATGCCCCTACAGGGTAAACCTAGTCCATGGTGCAGTGGGTTCACACCCGCTAGCGTAACAGTACAAAGTGTAATGAGTTAAAAATAGGTGTCTCGTGTAAATCAGGACACAGAGAGAACCTCATAATAGTGATAAGTGAATAGTCAAGACAAAGGAATAGTGCCATTAGTCAAAAGTGTCTCCTATGTATTCAATGACCACCTACAAGCAGTGTAAACATAGTGATACTTGGTCTATATAGAGTATAGCATCATGGCAGAAGATCAATAGTTATATATATGGGTATGAAATTTACCTTAGAATAAAGTTAGATCCATGGTCCATGATATATTCATGTGCTGTGTACCTCCACCTCGACTCGCTTTCGTCTCGCTTTTCCTGATTTCATTGTTATCCTGCCTGTATAATAAAATAGCTGCATAAACTTTGAATAGTGAACGGCTTCATAGAGGACGCCACCCAGAGAATGAACATGCTACTTCTATTTCTGGCTTTTAAAACCTAAAGTTGTTAAAAGAACTGAAAAAAAAAGATGGAACTTTTGCACAAGTTGTTTTACATTGTTGTTCATTATGTTCATTTTTTGTAGCGGATTTCTAGTGCCTGGAGTCCGCCTGACAAGGACATGATGTACACATAGCCTAAGTATGAAAATCACATGAGTGGTCACGTGATGAACACTGGAACCGTCAAGCAGACCTGTGTGGAACAAGACCAGGTTAGGTTTAACTGCAAACTCTTTATACCCCGGTATGGGAAACAGGAGGTGAAACTCAATATGCAACATACACCCGTTTACCAAACCAGGATCAGCGTGCTGGGCCAGAGACCGATACCAGTGGAACAGGAATCAGCAGGAGCAATTTACCTAACCAGGATCTTCCAGAAGCACTAGACGGTGTAAATCACTGGGTGTATTAAGGAGATGTCCCTGGTCCAGCACACCAATTAACAATCTTACCAGAAACTCTAATTCCCCGTCCTTCCCCCACACATATAAGCAACACAGTAAAGTACCCCGGGGTTATACCCCTGCTAGCAGAGATACACAAACAGTAAGATTCAGTACTGCAGCGGTATATAATAGACCTGGTCTGGCGCCAAACCACTACTCAGTCAGTGTGCACAGTTGTCTGCAAAAACAAAAAGATATAGGCCAGGCCTGAGCTCAGGACTCACTGTTACACCGTATTTATCCAGGAGGGTCTCTGGACAAAGGGGTATCTGCTCTGCGTCCGGCTCTGCAACAGTTCTCTATGGCACGGCAATCATGGGGACAGATCACTTCAGGGCTTCGCACCGTAACAGTTCTCTCTGGCATCGACAATCACGGGGCCAGTTCTCCTAGGAAGGCCTCAGATGCAGGTCAGCTCCAATCACAGTTTTCTCTCTTTCTGACAACAGTCTATGAACGTATGCACTTAGCTCTGTGGCCTCTCTTTACACAGAAATCAGCAGGCTGTCTCCAGCAGTCCAGGGTTTTCAAACCATCGCAGGTAGAAGCAGCCACTTTAGGGTCTCTCTCAATCTGCCTCCTTCTCTCCTTCCCACTTCCTGAGTCCTTCTCCTCACAGAATTCTCCTGTAAGACTGAGCAGACATCCCTGACACCCCTCTGGTGGACAGGAGGAGACACTGCAACTGGAGTATTTGCAATATCAGCACTCCCACACCTGAATCCTGACACGGAGAATAATACACACCATTAGGATTTGGCATGCTACAGTGCATAATTTTATATTTAATGTTCCTAACATAAATACAGGTTTAGTAATCCTTATCTTGTCAGACATTGCTTTATTAACGCAATGTATCATGTTATCTGACAAGTTATGGATTGCTAGATGTGTACAGGATCAGAAACATCAGTACACAAATACATCACTAGAAGCACAATCAATAAAGGAATACAGCATCAGAACCACGATCAGTACAGGAATACAACACCAGAAGCACCATCAGTACAGGGAGGGATACAGCACTAAGCTTAGGACAGCGATCAGTTGCAGTGTCAGGTCAGCCCCATATACAATTGTGTGGAATGAACTTACAATTCCGAATATGCCCTTATCAATAGTAAGGAGATACTAGGAGTTGTTAACATCCATCATCAGAAAGTGGACCATGTAGGAACTTAACTGATAAGACGTAGTCAGTATCACAAAAATACATTTTATACCCAGGTACCTTAAAAATTGACATCTTTGGGATTGTTCTCATCTCTTTCATTTTGATTTTGTCCAGACTCCATGATAGGTTTTCACATGATCAGCTGTTCCCTGCAGACTTTCATCTTCTCCATCTTCTCCCGTCCTCTGCAGCATATCCTGACACGGTACACTTAAAAATAACAGTGTGATTATAATGTTCCTGAATAAAAATATCTGTTCTACACCGTGCCTCTAAATAATTGCCCCTCACTGTCGTCCCTGCACAAAATATGACCCCTATATTGTCCTTCTTATGGTACATGGCCTCCATACAGTCCGCTCCTATAAATTATTGCCTCCAAACTGTCCTCTCTTATGAACGATAACTGCCACACTGTTAACTTTTATTTGTTTTATATCTTCACACAGTCTTTAAAGTGTTTCCCCAACACCATGCTGCCCCCTATCCATGCTGGGCCCTCTCTTTATATTGTGACACATGTTATGCCCTCTCTAGCTGCATTTCCCCTCCTCACACTAGCCTTACACTGCCTCCTCTCTTTACTGTCCCTCACACTGTTCCTTCTCCCTGGGCCCCCCTGTACCTGGTCTCAATACTGTGTTTTCCTTTTCATACTGTACCCTCACACTGTCCTCCCACACTGCTGCCTCTCTATACTATCCTCCATAATGTCCCTTGCACTGCCCCCCATACTGTCCCCTCCCTATACTGTCCCTTGGATTGCCCCTCCCCACACTGCCCAATTTGCATACTGTTTTCCCTCACATACCACTTTACTATCCCCTCATACTATTGCCTCTCCACAATGCCCAGTCTCAATATTGTGGCTCATTCTCACAATTTCCCCTCACCAGTGGGGTAACTAGAGTTCGAAGGGCCCTGATGCAAAATTTAGACCTGGGCCCCCATACACCGACAATCGAGGTATGGGATAATTACACAAATACTTAGGTATAGGATAATTACACCGATTAATAACGCCGACACTCTGCTCTTTCACTCAGCACCTAACGCCGACACTCTGCTCTTTCACTCAGCACTTAGCTTTCCCATGCTATGAAATCTCTCTATCAGCATCCAGCTTTCCTATGTTCTGATATCCATCTTGTCCTCGGCACCCTACTTTCCTATCCTTTGCTATACATCTTGCCCTCAGCATCCAACTTCCCCATGTTCTGCTGTACATCTTTCCCTCAGCACCCATCTTTCCAATGGTCTGCTAAAGATCTTTACCTCAGCACCAAGCTTTCCCTTGAAAGATCATGGAAATGCTGGATGCTGAGGGAAAGATGTTTAGCAAAGTATGGAAAAGTTGGGTGTTGAGGGAAAGAGCCTTGTTCACCCAGCTTTCCTATCCCATGCTTGAATCTTTGTCCCCCATCGTTGTATGTATGTCTCCATCCTGGTATATATTTTTCTATTCACACCACACACTTTAAAAAAAATGTAATAATTATACTCACCTTCCCCCTCCTGCCAAGGTGAGTGTTGTTCTCTTCTGATACAGTTCAGTTTTTCCACATGCACTCATATACCCCGACAGACAAACACAAGCTGTGTACTGTATGTACACTATTACAGGCATAGTATACTGTGCATAATAGTACATTTACTGTATACCATATACAAACATATATAATACAACCTATTATATACATTATATGCCAACTTCTATACACTATATACTACCCACATACACACTATATACTACCTACAAGCACATTCATACACACTATATACCACCTATATACTCACTATATACCACCTACATGCACAATATACACTATCCACATACACACTGATATACACTATATACTACTCACATACACTATATACTAGCCGCATACACACTCATATGCACTATATACTATCTACGTACACACTGATATACACTGATATACACTATATACTAGCCACATACACAGTGATATACACTATATACTAGCCACATACACACTGATATACACTATATACTAGCCACATACACACTGATATACACTATATACTAGCCACATACACACTGATATAAACTATACTAGCCACATACACACTGATATACACTATATACTAGCCACATACACACTGATATACACTATATAGTAGCCACATACACACTCATACTCTATATACTAACCACATACACACTGATATACACTATATACTAGCCACATACACACTGATATACACTATATAGTAGCCACATACACACTCATACTCTATATACTAACCACATACACACTGATATACACTATATACTAGCCACATACACACTGATATACACTGTATACTAGCCACATATACACTGATATACACTGTATATTAGCCACATACACACAGATATACACTATATACTAGCCACATACACACTGATATACACTATATAGTAGCCACATACACACTCATACTCTATATACTAACCACATACACACTGATATACACTATATACTAGCCACATACACACTGATATACACTGTATACTAGCCACATACACACAGATATACACTATATACTAGCCACATATACACTGATATACACTGTATATTAGCCACATACACACAGATATACACTATATACTAACCACATACACACTGATATACACTATATACTAGCCACATACACACTAATATACACTATATACTAGCCACATACACTCTGATATACACTCCAGGAGCAGCGGGGCCTTCACATCCCTGCCCCATCATAGGGCAGCATCCATGACCAGTGAAGTCTCTGGTCTGCAGGAAATGGAGGACACAGCACATAGCAGGACTGCGAGCAGAGCTACCCCTGTCTCAGCTTCTGCTGCCATAGCTACCATGTCCTCCTTCCTCTCCTTCTGCTCTCAGTACCGACTGCTTCTAGTGACAAGAGGGAGGGAGAGGAAGGGGCTGCACTGACCATTAGGTTACCTGAAGTTTACGATGGCAGTACCATATCCACACGCTGTAGATGTCGGCCACACGGCACGGCCAGTGAGCCCAAGGTCACAGGCAGGAATAGGCTGGAGGGATAAAGCCAAGCACTGCCCGGCCACTTGTATTAAAATTAGTAGAGGAACAGCGCAGCTCCTCTCACTGAGCGGAGCTGACTGCTTCCCTGCAGGGCTGCATCGGTCCCCTAACCTGCCAGGCCCAGTTGCAGTCGCAACCTCTGCGACCACGGTTGTTACGCCCCTGTCTCCCACCCTGGGCCTCTTCGAAGTAGATATGTTCCCCTTCCTGGTATATATGTCTCCATCCTGATAAATATGTATCCCCTCCTGATCTACAGTATATGTCTCCCATCCTTGGCCCCTACATAGTAAATATGTCCCCCATCCAGGTATATACGTCTGCATCCTGAGCCCCTTAATGGTAAATATATCCCCCATCCAGGTATATACGTCTGCATCCTGAGCCCCTTAATAGTAAATATGTACCCATCCTGGGCCACTCCCTGGTATATATGTATGTCACGCTTCCCGGTCCCCTGGTCCCGTTCTCCGGTCCCCGTGGCCCGCTCCCCGCTCCCCGGCGGCGTCCCCTGCTTACCACTCTGGTCCCGGCCTCCTCTTCCCCGCCTGCGGCCTCCATGCGTCCAGCTCCCCGCTCCCGGCGCTCCTCTGCGACGTGGGACTCCCAGCCGGGCGCTCCTGCTTCCTCCTCACCGCTTCCTGGACTGGCTTCTGGCACATTAGGGCGCGCGCGCGGTCATTGACCCTTTCTTAAAGGGCCAGCACCCAGAAACAGGATATTGCAAAGACAGGTACATGGTATATAAGGTTTCTCTTTCCTGGTGGGCGGGGCCTGTTCTACGTGTTTAGCAAGCTAGTGTTCAGGTCCCCGTATTGCTTTGCCCTGTGCTTTGCCTTGTATTAACCCTGTCCTGTCTCGTAGAGCCTGTCCTGCCACGCCAGTCGCTCCGAACCAAGTCCATCCCTGGACCCTGACGGTGACTTCGGCGGATGTCCCACCACCTCTGCAGCTCCGCCAGTCTCCAGTCCCTGGCTCCGTTCGGTGACCCGTTCCATCGCTCAGCAGGTTCCGGATCCCGCCTGACCCTATAACCCGGCCTCGGACCCTGAGCCTCGTCACCCGGACTACCGTCCAGAACTCCGTGGGTTCAGCATCATCCACCTTTCCTGCTTCTCTACGGGCTGTCCAGCTACCTATAGTGCTTCGGCTGCCGTGCATCAGGACCCTCTGGCGGGGTGACCAGCCTGGCTGCCTTCTCAGGGGAAATCGGTGTACGGTCCAGTGCTTCCACCACCCGGACGTAACAGCTAGAACAGGCCATGGATCCCGCCGAAGCACTAGCGGCCTTGCAGCAGGAACTCACACCCCAGCGTGAGACCTAGACCCGCATGCTGAACTTCATGTCTTCTGTGGATACCCGCCTGAACACGCTACAAGCGACGGCCACATCCTTGGCATCTCAGGTTTCCACTGTACAATCCACGGCCACAGCTCCCGTGGCAGCCTCCTCGGATGCTTCCAGACTTCGTTTGGCCTCACCACCCCGGTACGCCGGAGATCCCAAGACCTGCAGGGGATTCATCAATCAATGCTCTCTCCATTTCAAGCTGCTGCCGCACCTTTTTGCCTCTGACCAAGCCAAGGTCGCGTTCATGATGTCCCATCTAGAGGGAGAGGCACTGGCCTGGATGAACCCCTTGTGGGAGAAGGAGGATCCGGTAACCACCAACATCCAGGAATTCCTGCAGGCATTTCGTGGCACCTTTGACGAGCCCGGACGCGCCTCCGCGTCTGCCTCATCTCTCTTCCGGCTACGTCAAGGGACTCTGACGGTGGGCCAATATGCCATCCGTTTTCGCACCTTGGCTTCGGAACTCGGGTGGAACAATGAGGCTCTAACCGCCGCCTTCTGGGAAGGACTCTCGGGTCGTATTAAAGATGAGCTGGCTGGTCGTGACGTGCCTTCCACCCTGGATGCCCTGATTGCCCTAGCGACTCGAGTGGATCTTCGCTTTCAGAAACGATCCAAAGAAGTGTTCTGCGAGAGGCGTCCGATACGGCACTCCTCCCCACCACAGAAGTCCATCGCTCCCCAGTTGGCGTCACCTGGCGTGTCTACCTCAGAGCCCATGCAGATTGACCGCCTGAAGCAGTCGGAACAACGCCGAGCAGAACGACTAGCAAAGGGTCTCTGCTTCTACTGCGGTGATGGCACACACCTGCTACGCTCTTGTCCCGAGAAGCCGGGAAACTCCAAAGCCTAGGCTTGGTAGGAGAGGCCACCCTAGGTGCTGGGACTCTCTCATACTCCGTTACCTGGACTATTCAATTCACTACAGAAGAGACCCGGTTCACGGCAGAGGCGTATCTCGATCCCGGAGCAGCAGGCAACTTCATCCAGCAGGCCACGGTGGATAAGTACCAGGTGCCTGTCCTCCCACTAGAGAAACCGCTGGTGATCGCCTCTGTTGATAGGAAACCCCTCTCTGACACCGTCTCACTGATCACCAAGCCTGTGGAAGTACGGATCGGTGCTCTGCACACCGAGAAGATCACCTTCTACGTCCTCCCGCGCATGTCTCATCAGATCCTGCTGGGACTCCCATGGTTACGGACACACGAACCATCGGTCAGCTGGAGTACAGGTGAGATCACCCGATGGGGCTCCTCATGTCACGAGAGATGTCTGAAATCCATCCAGCCCGTCCGACGCCCTCCGGTTCCAGAGTCTCTACCAGGACTGCCTTCTGCCTACTGGTCCTTCACGGACGTGTTTGATAAAAAGGAGTCAGAGGTGTTACCGCTTCATCGTCCCTACGACTGTGCCATCGAGTTACTGCCAGGAACTACGCCTCCTCGAGGACGGATATACCCCTTGTCCCCTGCTGAAACACGAGCTATGTCTGCCTATATCACCGAGAGCCTAGCTAAGGGGTTCATTCGGAGGTCCTCGTCCCCTGCCGGAGCAGGGTTTTTCTTCGTCAAGAAGAAGGAAGGTGATCTGCGCCCTTGCATTGACTACCGGGGATTAAACCAGATCACCGTAAAGAACAAATACCCACTGCCGCTTATCCCCGAACTATTCGATCGGCTCCGAGGAGCCCGTGTATTCACCAAGTTGGACCTTCGTGGGGCCTATAACCTGATTCGCATTTGCTCTGGAGACGAATGGAAAACTGCATTCAACACTCGGGATGGGCACTACGAGTATTGTGTCATGCCCTTTGGTCTGTGTAACGCTCCGGCCGTCTTCCAAGAACTGGTGAACGACGTGTTCAGAGATCTCCTCTATGTCTGTGTCGTGGTGTATCTGGACGACATCCTGGTCTTCTCTCCGGATCTACAAACCCACCGAGAGAACGTGCAGCTAGTCCTCCAGAGGCTTAGAGAGAATCGTCTGTACGCCAAGTACGAGAAATGCATCTTCGAAAAGTCGTCTCTTCCCTTCCTGGGTTATGTAATCTCGGACACTGGCCTGCAGATGGACCCAGAGAAAGTGTCTGCCATCATCAACTGGCCTCCTCCTTCCGGACTGAAGGCTATCCAACGCTTTCTCGGCTTTGCGAACTACTATCGTCAGTTCATCCCGCATTTCTCTGCCTTGACTGCACCTCTCTCTGCCTTGACTAAAAAAGGAGCTAATCCTAAGGACTGGTCCCCGGCGGCCGATGCCGCGTTCTGCTCCTTGAAACAGGCGTTTGCTTCTTCCTCGGTTCTCCATCGCCCTGAATTGAACCGACAGTTCACCTTAGAGGTGGATGCCTCCTCCTCAGGAGCCGGGGCAGTGTTGATGCAGAACTCCCCCTCCGGAAAGATGCTCACTTGTGGATTCTTCTCCAAGAGCTTCTCGGCACCCGAACGCAACTACACCATTGGGGATCGGGAGCTACTGGCCGTGAAGCTGGCCTTGGAGGAATGGTGCTACCTCTTGGAGGGAGCTGTATACCCTGTAATCATATACACGGACCACAAGAATCTGGAGTACCTGCGGTCTGCCCAAAGACTAAATCCACGACAAGCCCGCTGGTCCTTGTTCTTTGCTTGATTTGATTTCCAACTCCATTTTCGGCCTGCGGATAAGAACGTGCGGGCAGACGCTCTGTCCAGATCCTTCGTGCCCGTGGAGTTGGAGGAGGAGACATACCAGCCCATCATCAACCCCAGTAAAGTCATTCCGGTGACTCCTGTCGCTCTAACTCAGATACCCCCTGGGAAAACCTATGTCTCAGATACTGACAGACAGAGAGTCCTGCACTGGGGCCATGCTTCTAAGATCGCCGGCCATGCTGGTCAGAAGAAAACTTGGAGCACGATTGTCCGTCACTACTGGTGGCCGTCCCTCCGTAAAGACGTTGCAACCTTCGTCTCAGCCTGTCCATCCTGTGCCCGGAACAAGACACCCAAGCACCTACCCTATGGACGTCTTCTGCCTCTGCCCATTCCTTCCGTTCCGTGGCAACATATCGCAATGGACTTTATCACGGACTTACCCTTATCCTCCGGACATACGGTCATATGGGTTGTGGTGGATCGCTTCTCAAAGATGGCCCACTTCGTTCCCATGGCTGGACTGCCCTCTGCCCAGGAGCTAGCTGACTCCTTCATACAGCACATATTCCGATTGCATGGCTTCCCCGCACACATTGTGTCTGACAGAGGAACTCAGTTTACCTCGCGCTTCTGGAGGGCTCTCTGCAAACATCTGGGAGTGTCCTTGGACTTTTCTTCGGCCTACCATCCTCAGTCGAATGGCCAAGTGGAACGGGTCAATCAGATCCTGACCTCCTTCCTGCGCCACTACGTCAACATCCATCATGACGATTGGTCCACGCTCCTACCTTGGGCTGAGTTCTCCCATAACCAGCACATCAGTGAGTCCACCTCCAGCTCTCCCTTTCAGATCGTTTATGGACTGCAGCCTTCTGTCCCGTTGCCGGTATCCTCGGCTTCCGACGTCCCCGCAGCAGATGCTCTGGTTCGGGACTTTTCAGCTATATGGAACTCTGTCAAGTCGTCCCTAGAACGTGCTTCATTGCGGCTGAAGAGACATGCGGACAAGAGGCGCCTGGATCCCCCGTGTTTCTCCCCAGGTGATCTGGTCTGGCTTGCATCCAGATATGTCCGATTGAAGTTACCCTCGTACAAGTTGGGTCCTCGCTACATCGGGCCGTTTAAGATCATCAGCAAGATCAATGCAGTCTCCTACAAGCTGCAGCTCCCGGCCACGATGCGGATACCCAACTCCTTCCATGTCTCCTTACTCAAGTCTGTTGTCCTTGGTCCCTTCTCCGCTGAGGTCGGTTCTGCTCCTCCTCCTATTGCTGACGATGACATCTATGCGGTAAGGGATATCGTGGCCATGAAGACCGTGCGAGGTCGGCAATACTTCCTGGTAGACTGGGCGGGTTATGGTCCCGAGGATCGGTCCTGGGAGCCCCGGGAGAATGTTGGCACTCCTCTGATTCGTGCCTTCCTGTCCCGCTTGCGGGGGGGGAGCGTGGGGGAGGGGGTACTGTCACGCTTCCCGGTCCCCTGGTCCCGTTCTCCGGTCCCCGTGGCCCGCTCCCCGCTCCCCGGCGGCGTCCCCTGCTTACCACTCCGGTCCCGGCCTCCTCTTCCCCGCCTGCGGCCTCCATGCGTCCAGCTCCCCGCTCCCGGCGCTCCTCTGCGACGTGGGACTCCCAGCCGGGCGCTCCTGCTTCCTCCTCACCGCTTCCTGGACTAGCTTCTGGCACACGGGCCTCGCGCATGCGCATTAGGGCGCGCGGTCATTGTCCCTTTCTTAAAGGGCCAGCACCCAGAAACAGGATATTGCATAGACAGGTACAGGGTATATAAGGTTTCTCTTTCCTGGTGGGCGGGGCCTGTTCTACGTGTTTAGCAAGCTAGTGTTCAGGTCCCCGTATTGCTTTGCCCTGTGCTTTGCCTTGTATTAACCCTGTCCTGTCTCGTAGAGCCTGTCCTGCCAGGCCAGTCGCTCCGAACCAAGTCCATCCCTGGACCCTGACGGTGACTTCGGCGGATGTCCCACCACCTCTGCAGCTCCGCCAGTCTCCAGTCCCTGGCTCCGTTCGGTGACCCGTTCCATCGCTCAGCAGGTTCCGGATCCCGCCTGACCCTATAACCCGGCCTCGGACCCTGAGCCTCGTCACCCGGACTACCGTCCAGAACTCCGTGGGTTCAGCATCATCCACCTTTCCTGCTTCTCTACGGACTGTCCAGCTACCTATAGTGCTTCGGCTGCCGTGCATCAGGACCCTCTGGCGGGGTGACCAGCCTGGCTGCCTTCTCAGGGGAAATCGGTGTACGGTCCAGTGCTTCCACCACCCGGACGTAACAATGTACCTATCCTGGTATATATGTCTCTATCCTCGTATATCTGTCTCTCATGCTGGTATATCTGGTTCCCATCCTGGTAAATATGTCCGCATCCTGGTACATACAGTATGTCCCCATGCTGGTATTTATGTCTCCATCCTGGCATATATGTCCTTACCCTGGGCCCTTTCTTGTTATATATGCTCCAGATCCTGGTATATCTGTCTCTATCTTGGCTCATCCTGTTATATATAGACCCATTTTGTATCCAATATATATATATAAAAAAAACCCACAATATTCTACTCTCCATCCCCGGCTCCCACGATGCGCGGCATCCTCCTCTCTAGCTGGTGCAGTGGCCAGCAGCTGACATCAGTTTGCCTGCTATGATGATGTCACTGCCATGTACCCCCTGTCATGGGCACTTTGAGTCGGCTGTCAGCCACCCAATGGGTCCCTGCAACACAATGCATTTCAGTTGGGTTCAGCGGGCCTCCTCCACCTCTGGTCATGACCTCTGTGACTACGATCATTATGCCCCTGGTCTTATGTTTTGTGTAGTCGATTTTTATAAATCAGCAGTTTTTTAAAATTAGCAAATTAACAAAATTAAATACAGTTTCCTATGTTACAGTCCTGCAATGTATCTGTAAAAATCTGATGCTATACGGCGGCTTTGTATGGAATCCGATATTTTTTTTTGTACACTCATAGACTTGAATGGGCGAGTCTCGTCAGACACTGAAAAAACTAAGGCTTGCTGCAATTATTTTCACACGCTCAGATTCAGTGAAAAAAAATACTCATCTACTGTACATTGTCCCTTTGAATAACGTTGGTCTGAGACTATCTGCGTACGTTGCGTAATTACATGCAGTTACGCTGCGCTTTGTTAATACATTCTATTTTATTAACAGCAGTTATTAACTTCTGTCAGACCCGGTCATGCTCTAGGCAAGTAGTAGAAGCTGCTGGGTCCTAGGAGACCTAATCAGCTCTGCTATGTAGCCAGAAGGCCGCATTTCCCCTGTAACTGGGGCTAATATACCAGCTCCAGTTACAGGGGAAAATCAGAATAAAAAACATACCATGTTGAAAGGCCCATCAAAGATCTTTTATCTTTTTATGCCCTTACTAGCTGTACTACCCGGCTTCGCCCGGGTTAATAACTGCTGTTAACAAAATAGAATGTATTAACATAAATGTATTCTGCACACAAATACCACAAAACAAATAGATAGAAATGTAATTATTAAATTGTTGCCTATATTAACCAATCAGAGCTCAGATTAATTAACTGTAGCAAAATAGAAGCTAAGCTGTGATTGGTTGCTATTGGCAGCCTGATAAATCTCCAGGCAACAGAAAGACCTCCCCCCTGACAGTATATATTAGCTCA
Organism: Anomaloglossus baeobatrachus; assembly: GCF_048569485.1. Taxonomy (NCBI): domain Eukaryota; kingdom Metazoa; phylum Chordata; class Amphibia; order Anura; family Aromobatidae; genus Anomaloglossus; species Anomaloglossus baeobatrachus. Next base: position 532,124,254 of record NC_134358.1, on the reverse strand, counting down.
CACATACACATATAGACAGGTCATGTGACTGACAGCTGCCGTATTTCCTATGTGGTACATTTGTTGTGCTTGTAGTTTGGCTGCTTATTAATCAGATTTTTATTTTTGAAGGATAATACCAGACTTGTGTGTGTTTTAGGGCGATTATGTGGCGAGGTTGGTGTATGTGTGGTGAGATGTGTGCTGAGGGTGGTATATGTGTTCAAGTACGTGGTAGTGTGTGGCGCATTTTGTGTGTGTGTTCATATCCCCGAGTGTGGTGAGTATCCCATGTCGGGGCCCCACCTTAGCAACTGTACGGTATATACTCTTTGGCGACATTGCTCTCATTCTTTAAGTCCCCCTTGTTCACATCTGGCAGCTGTCAATTTGCCCTTAACACTTTTCATTTCACTTTTTCCCCATTATGTAGATAGGGGCAAACTTGATTGGCTAATTGGAACGCGCAGGGTTAAAATTTCGCCTCACAACATAACACCCGGCGCTGCCCGGGATAGTAACTGTCTCTCTGTTTCTCTCCCACTCTCTGTCTGTCTCACCCTCTGTAAATATCTCTCTGTCTCTCTCTATCTTTTTGTCTGTCTGTCTCTTTCCCTGTCTGTCTCTTTCCCTGTCTGTCTCTTTCTCCATCTGTCTCAATCTCTTTCCCTGTCTGTCTATCTCTGTCACTTTCCCTGTCTGTCTATCTCTGTCACTTTCCCTGTCTGTCTATCTCTGTCACTTTCCCTGTCTGTCACTTTCCCTGTCTGTCACTTTCCCTGTCAGTCTGTCTCTTTGTCTGTGTCTGTCTCTTTGTCTCTTTGTGTCTGTCTCTTACCCTGTCTATGTCTGTTTCTTACCCTGTCTGTGGCTGTCTCTTTCCCTGTCTGTGTCGGTCTCTTTCCCTGGCTACATTGTGACACGCCAACATTCCATATAAGGGCGTGGCTGCGCGTTCTTCTGAAGTTCTGGCTGCACTGTGGCTCCCAGCTCCATTCGCTTTAATGGAGGCAGGTTTTTTGTTGAATAACTGTAAGGAGCGGGGTTAAAATTTCCCCTCAAAACATAGCCTATGACGCTCTCAGGGTCCAGAAGTGTGAGTGTGCAAAATTTTGTGGCTGTAGCTGCGACGGTGCAGATACCAATCCCGGACACACACACACACACACACACACACACATACATTCAGCTTTATATAATATATATATATATATATATGTATATATATATATATATATATATATATATATATATATATATATGTGTATATATATATATATATATATATATATATATGTATGTATGTATATATATATATATATATATATATACATATATATATATATATATATATATAAAAACTTTCTTTGTTCCGTATGAGGATTTGTTTTTTGCAGAAAAAATTGTAGTTAACATCATTCACGTTACCGTGTAATGTAATGAAAAATAGAACATTTCATGTGGGATGAAATAATGGGAAAAAAATAATAAAATAAATAAATGTAATTACATCTTTAATTATTTTTCGTTTCTTTTTTTTGGTCTTCCTTGTATAGTAAAACCGATCTTCAAATATGATGGTCCAGGCCAGTACGGTTACGGTGATAACAAACTTGTATTTGTTTATTTTTTTAATTCATTTATTTGGTGTGAAAAATTCAGTACTTTTCTAAAAACACTGTTGTTCGAGATAAGTAACGGGGGGAAAAGGGGACATTGATATTAAATTTTTTTTTAATATTTTTCAACACTGATCTATTTCTTTTTTTATTTTATTTTTTAGCTTCCTTTTGAACCAGTGATGATCCTATCACCTTATTGCTCTTTACATTGTAAAGATGGCAGTTACGGGAGACTTCATCAGGTCCCATTAGCGCCCAGTGATCGTGTCAAAAGGACCTATGGAAGCTCGTGTAACAGACGGCGAATATGTAATGTAGCTGCATCTAGCGTGTGGTGAGGGCTCCGCTCTTGAACCTGCTCCAATCACAGACCCCCCAGCGTAGAGCGTATAGTTACCCAATATGTGCAAAGGGGTTAAAGGGGCTGTTCCCTCGTGATATCCAACCCCTGAGAGTTCGTTCTCTCTGGTCTATCACATACATTTTTTAGTGTGTTTATGTCCTTGTTAATAATAAATAAAACAAAAAAACCTGTATTGTTTTCTTTATTTTATTATTTTCCATAAATTCTTTAGACAGAAGAACAAGCTCCCGACCATGGCCATGAAAATGTTAGCTCAAATAATTGGGAATTTTGTGACCTATTTTAAAAGCAATCGGGATGCCGGCAGCGGGAAGGGCGCGCAACTCACCGCTGACTTACAAGTGATAAGTCGGCAGTGAGTTGCGCCCTCCCCTGTCCCATGGGCGAGGTTCTGCTCACTGCAACTGCCACACAATAAAATAAAAGACCCGATCGAAAACCTGACCACCCTGGAGAAAATGGGGGTGGACATGATGCACGTCAGAAACTAACTCTAGAAGACGACAACATACTAGTAAAATCTTAAACAGTTCCTTGCTGACAAAGGTGCAGATACCAAGACAGTTGCGAGCATCATCTCCAGGTACCCGCAGGTGATAACCTGTAATTTAGAAGTCCAACAAGATGAGGAACATTTGGAAACAATTATTGGATTCAGACGCGACGTTCCTGAGCGTGGTGCAGCGCTCCCAGGAGTCTTTTTCTTCCGAACATCTAATACCAGGAATTTACCGGAATTTAGCCAAAATTATCCTCCACCTCCAGTCTCTTGGATTGGCCTACAAAGTCCTGTGGCGACTGATGGTCAAGTCTCTCAGAACTTATGCAAAAAGCGTCAACCTCAACAAACTGAATGTGGAGTATTTGCTAGGACTTTGCGCAATATTAAGTGGAACAAATCCGCGGGAGTTTGTCAGAGAATTGATTTTCAGATATACAGTGGGTACAGAAAGTATTCAGACCCCTTTAAATTTCTCACTCTTTATTTCATTGCAGCCATGTGGTAAGTTCAAAAAAGTTTTTTTTTTCTCATTAATGTACACTCTGCACCCCATCTTGACAGAAAAAACCCAAATGTTTAATAAATTTTCAAAAATTTCTACAAGAAAACCTGAAATATCACATGGTCATAAGTATTCAGACCCTTTGCTCAGACACTCATATTTAAGTCATATGCTGTCCATTTCCTTGTGATCCTCCTTGAGATGGTTCCACTCCTTCATTGGAGTCCAGCTGTGTTTAATTAACCTGATAGGACTTGCTTTGGAAAGGCACACACCGGTCTATATAAGACTTCACAGCTCACACTGCATGTCAGGCCAAATGAGAATCATGAGGTCAAAGGAACCGCACAAGGAGCTCAGAGACAGAATTGTGGCAAGGCACAGATCTGGCCAAGGTTACAAAAGAATTTCTGCAGTACTCTAGGATCCTAAGAGCAAAGTGGTCTTCCATTAAATAGAAGAAGATTGGGACCACCGGAACTCTTCCTAGACCTGGCCATCCAGTCAAACAGCAATCGCGGGAGAAGAGCCTTGGTGAGAGAGGTAAAGAAGAACCCCAAGATCACTGTGGCTGAGCTCCAGATATGCAGTCCAGGGACATATAGGGAGAAAGTTCCACAAAGTCAACTATCACTGCAGGCCTCCATCAGTCGAGATTTTTTGGCAGAGTGGCCCGACGGAAGCCTCTCCTCAGTGCAAGACATATGAAAGCCCACATAAAGTTTGCAAAAAAACACAGGAAGGACTCCCAGACTATCAGAGATAAGACTCTATAGTCTGATGAGATGAAGATAGAACTATTTGGTGATAATTCTAAGCAGTATATGTGGAGAAAACCAGGCACTGCTCATCCCCTGCCCAATACAATCCCAACAGTGAAACATGGTTGTGGCAGCATCATGCTGTTGGGGTGTTTTTCAGCTTCAGGGACAGGACAACTGGTTGCAATTGAAGGAAAGATGATTGCGACCAAGTACAGAGATATCCTGGAAGAAAACCTCTTCTAGAGTGTTCTGGACCTCAGATGTGACCGAAGGTTCACCTTCCAACAAGACAATGACCAACTCTGTGACCATTCTTGACTAGCCCAGCCAGAGCCCTGACCAAAATCCAATTGAGCATCTCTGGAGAGACCTGAAAATGGCTGTCCACCAACATTCACCATCCAACCTAACGGAACTGGAGAGGATCTGCAAGGAAGAATGGCAGAGGATCCCCAAATCCAGGAGTGAAAAACTTGTTGCATCATTCCCAAGAAGACTCAAGGCTCAAAAGGGTGCGTCTACTCAATACTCAATAGTAAGCAAAGGGACTGAATACTTATGACCATGTTGAACTTATGACTACGGGTTGAACTAGATCTACGGGTTGAACTAGATGGACTTAGAGTCTCCCTTCAACCTTAAAAACTATGATACTATGATACTATGATGATGATACTATGATACTATGTCATATTTCAGTTTTTCTTGTTTAATACATTTGCAAAAATTTCTACAATTCTGTTTTTTTCTGTCAAAATGGGGTGCAGAGTGCACATTAATGAGAAAAAATGAACTTTTTTGAATTTACCAAATGGCTGCAATGAAACAAAGCGTGAACAATTTCAAGGGGTCTGAATACTTTCTATACCCACTGTATATTTTTTAACCTAAAGTACAAATTGTATCCAAAATAACATCGAGAACATGAAGTCCCTGATGAAGCTGGACAGCTGCACCCTGCTGCTCTGGATACAAGGTGACGGCGCGCCCATTGTCAGCCTCAGCTATACCTGTTGTGAAAACAGCCACAGAAACGTGTGGGCCATACTTCAGTCCTTGGGGCTCATGGAGTCAGAGATTTCCCCTTTTGTCTCCACCTGTCCCAAATTACTGCTCTGACACCAGCAACATTTGACAACAAGATCAAGCGCCTGATCAGTGGCGTAACTAGAGTTTGATGGGAACCGGTGCAAAGTTCAGACCTGCCCCCACTCTCTACGTACACTGGCACTTGGGGTACGGGATAATGACACTGACACTCGGGCTACGGGATAATGACGCTGACACTTGGCTCTTACCCTCAGTACCCAGATTTTCCATGATCTGAAATCCCTCTATCAGCACCCAGCTTTCCTATGTTCTGATATCCATCTTGTCCTCAGCACCGAGCTTTCCCATGCTCTGCTATGCATCTTTCCCTCAGCACCCAGCTTTCTCATATCAGAGCATGGGAAAGCTGGGTGCTGAGAGAAGATGTATAGCAGAGCATGGGAAAGCTGGGTGCTGAGAGAAGATGTATAGCAGAGCATGGGAAAGCTGGGTGCTGAGGGAAAGAGCCCTTTTCCCTCAGCACAAAATGTTCCCATCCCATGCTTCTATCTTTGTCCCCCCTTGTATATAGTTCTCTAAATACTATAATGGCCCCCACATAGCCTTCCATATAGTATAAAGGGTCCCACATAACCCTTCTTATATTAGAATGCACCTCCATAGTCCTCCATGTATTATAATGCATTTACCATAGTTTTCAATGTATTATAATTCACCCTCTAGTACTCCATTTATTATACTGCACCACATAGTCCTCCATATGTTATAATTCACCCAGAGTCCTCCATGTATAAAGTAGCCCTCATAGCCCTTCAATTATTATAATGATTTTCTCATAGTTCTCCATGTATTATATTTCACCCCATAATTCTCCATATATTATACTTCACCCCATACTACTCCATATATTATACTGCACCACATAGGCCTCCGTGTTTTATAATCCACCCCCATAGTCCTTGTATAAGGTAGGTTCTATAGTCCTCCATATATTATAATGTAGCCCCCATAGTCCTATATGTATTATAACGTAAACCCATAAATCATCATATTGTATTATGCAGCCCCATACTCCTCCATGTATAATGCACCCCTATATTCCATGTATAAGGTGTCCTTCATTTTGTATTATGCAGCCCCATACTCCTCCATGTATAATGCACCCCTATATTCCATGTATAAGGTGTCCTTCATGTTGTATAATGCATCCCCATAGGCCTCCATGTATAATGCAGCCCCATAGACCTCCATGTATAATGCATCCCCTAAACCTCCATGTATAATACACCCCTATATTCCATGCATAAGGTGTCCTTCATGTTTATTATGCAGCCCCAGAGACCTCCGTATATAATGCAGCCCCCCAGGCCTCCATGTATAATAATGCAGCCAGCCTCCCCAGACCTCCATGTATAATAATGCAGCCAGCCTCCCTAGGCCTCCATGTAGAATAATGCAGCCATCCTCCCCAGGCCTCCATGTATAATAATGCAGCCAGCCTCCTCAGGCGTCCATGTATAATAATGCAGCCAGCCTTCCCAGACCTCCATGTATAATAATGCAGCCAGCCTCCCCAGGCCTCCATGTATAATAATGCAGCCAGTCTCCCCAGGCCTCCATGTATAATAAAGCAGCCAGCCTCCCCAGGCCTCCATGAATAAAAATGCAGCCAGCCTCCCCAGGCCTCCATGTATAAAAATGCAGCCAGCCTCCCCAGGCCTCCATGTATAATGCAGAATCCCCAGGCCTCCATGTATAATAATGTAGCCAGCCTCCCCAGGCCTCCATGTATAATAATGCAGCCAGCCTCCCCAGGCCTCCATATATAAAAATGCAGCCAGCCTCCCCAGGTCTCCATATATAAAAATGCAGCCAGCCTCCCCAGGTCTCCATGTACAATGCAGCCCCCCAGACCTCCATGTATAATAATGCAGCCAGCCTCCCCAGGCGTCCATGTATAAAAATGCAGCCAGCCTCCCCAGGCCTCCATGTATAATAATACAGCCAGCCTCCCCATGCCTCCATGTATAATGCAGCCCCCCCAGGCCTCTGGCCACTGTGTACTCACTAATTTATATAAAAAAAAACAAGTACTCACCTCTCTCCTCGTTCCCCGCTGCTCTGTCCTCACCTTTCTTCTCCTTCCACCGCTGCTCCGTCCTCACTTCAGTCCTTGTTCCCCCACTGCTCCAGTCAGCATCCTCCCACCGTGCGCTCTGCATGCCTCAATACAGCAGTCGCACAGGAGTGAGGTCACCGCGCAGGCACGGGGGGAGAATGATGATGCATGGAGTGGCGCCGGCTGCTCTATTCTTCATCATTGCTGTGTGCGATGATGGGAGGGGGGGGGGGGGGCCCCGGTGCCACCGCTGCTGACACCGGGCAGGGGGGTGTGGTGTCAGTGTCGCGGGCGGCGGAGGGGACGCCGCGCTCTCCCACTGCTCGGGTCCGTCTGCCGCGGCTGCTGCGGCCTGCTGCTGCTCGGTGGCTCGAGCGATGGGCCGGATCCCGGGGACTCTAGCGGCGCTCCTCGCCCGTGAGTGAAAGGGGGTTTGGGTGTGGGGATTGTTTATTGTCCGTGACGCCACCCACGGTTGTGGTGATTGAGTGTACACCACCGCTGCTCTGGCTGGGGATCCCGGGAGTGATGGTATGGAGCAGCCAGTTGTTGTGTTGCCCCTCCGTGGGTAGGGGTTGGTGATCCCGGGGCCCAGGGATGGGGTTGGATGGTGGGCAGGTGGGCAGGGGGGCCTGTGGAGGTGCAGGGGCACAGGGGCAGCGCTGTGCCGCACGGCACGAAGGTACTCACTCATCCAGTAAACACGACACAGTTCTCGGTAAACAAACGGCTGGTTGGACAGGTCCCTCAGACGGTTGCACTGCTAATATCCCCTGACCCCAGGTTGTTAGTGTAAGTTCTTTCCTTCGCCTCCTTGCACACTCTTCCTGCTCTCCGGTTTCCAGCTGGCTCCCCGATTCAGTACCGGGGGGCCACCGCCCAGCCCCGGCTACCTGCGGTTCCACCAACTGGCTCCCCGGCTCCCTGCAGACGGCCACTACCGTCTGCCTGTCTTTCTGCACAGGGGCCCTAGGCTCCAACCTAGGCCCCAGTCTGCGTCTGCCTCTCTGCAGACTTCCTCTCTCCTTCACTCCTGAACTTGTCTGGGCCTGCTTCCTCCCTCAGGCTAGCTAAACTCCTCGGTGGGCGTCTCCATCTCCTGACTCCGCCCACCTGGTGTGTCTGTCTGAGCCCAAGGAAGAAACCAGGTCTCACTGGGGTTGTCTGTGTGAACTGCTGGGGGTGGGGGTGTGTGTGTGTTGTTACCTGTGTCCCCTGGCTTGTCCAGGGCGACACATCAGCGGCGGCGGCACCGGGTCATATATCGGCCACGTGGTCTGTGACAGATCAGCGCAGCTCCAGTCTCTCTGAAAGGAGCTGGCTGCTGATCTGCCGGGCGGCCACGGGCCCCTAACCTGCTGGGCCCGGTCGCAATGGTGACCTTTGTGACCACGGTAGTTACGCCCCTTCCCCTCACCCTTTCTCCTCTCCAGAAGCATATCTAGGGGTGGGGCATTTACCACACTATACTCTTGGGTTTTCCTGTATCTATATTGCTCCCCCTCACACTATACCTGCAATAAAAATCCTATTTTTCTTCTGCTTGATGTGCTTTTCTTACCACTGTCTACTACTCCATTGCGGCATAGAAGTGACATCAGCAGCCTCATCAGGTGACCTCATCACGCTGCTGAATGTCACCTGAAGCCCAGGAATACTGGCTTGGAGAATGGCAAAAACCCCCTTCAGGGGAGGTAAAATGCTGGTTCCTGGAAGATACCTCAGATCACTACATAACAGTGTACCCCTGCTGGCTGTGGTCAGGGCAAGTCCCTCGCCTCCCCTCTCCACCTAGTTTTTCCTCTCAACATTGTTGTCATACCCTATGTCTGTGACCAAATCAAAAGAGAGTATAATCTGGATCTCTCAATTGTGCAGTCTCAGGCTTTGGGCCTATAGTATACTTTTTTTTTTGTTTGGACCAATACTTCTTTGGAGTAGGGTGTGCAGACTGAAGTTCATGAATGCCAGTGTATTGTGCTGAATCTTGGTGTATGTTGTCAGTGATTATAGTAGAACAAAGGAATCTTTAGAGTAAACTGCACCAAAAATTTGTGTTCAAAGGTCACAAGACAAAGGCCCAAATACTGCACTTTGGACTTCGGTGCATAGATGTAACTGAGTAGCTGGGTCTATATACCAGAGGAATCTAAGTGATTCTTGTTTTTCTTTTTTTTCACTGACGACAGTTTACAAAAGTTTACACAGTGTGGGAGCAGCTATATAGAAGCCCCGTTTACATGGGTTGATCAAGGCCATTAAATAAACGCTGATCAGCTATATTAATGCCGATCATCACTCATATCCTTGATGTTTGCACCGGCCGACGAACGTTCTATGAATATCTCTTAATACGATCGTTCTGTAGCCATAAAATATCATATTATCAGCCTAGCCGCAGCTTCGCCCTGTGTATTATGCTTTCATATAGCATTTTCAAATATGTCAGGGTGTCATTTATCAAGGGATGTGACTGGAATAAAAGAAAGGATCTGCTTTATCTGATGGAGACATCCATTGGCTGTATTTGCAGTTCAGCCCTATTCACTTAAAGTGTAATCATTGTTTTCATTTTTATTTCATAAATCAATAGTTCACAAGAAAATAAACAACTTTGTAATATTTCTTATCAGAGAAATCTGCTTCTATCTCCCAGAATTGATCAGTCATTATCAAAATTCTCAATTGTGATGTAAAATCTGGATTCAGTGAAGACTTTCCAATTAGTGAGATAGGAGTTGGCAGTTGGTACTGATGAGATTCTATGATGATGGGAGGAGGGAGGAGCTAGATGCAGAGCTCTGCCCCTCCTCTCTCTTCTATCTACCATGTGAGATGGCAGTTGGTGCTGATGAGATTCTATGATGGGAGGAGGGAGGAGCTAGATGCAGAGGGAGGAGCTATAGGCAGAGGGAGGAGCTATAGGCAGAGCTCCACCTCCTCCCTCTTCTATCTACATCGGAGATGACAGTTGTTACTGGTGAGCTTCTATAACAATGGGAGTAGGGAGAAGCTAGAAGCAGAGGGAGGAGTTAAATGAAGAGGGAGGAGCTAGATGGAGAGAAAAGCTAAAGGCAGAGGAAGGAGTTAGAGTCATAACTCCACTCCTTCCCCCCTCTTCTATCGATATAGAATCTCATCAGGCACAGCGGGGGCATTATTGCTTTAGGGAGAGACAGAGAGGGGCACTTATATTGTATGGAGGTGTGGCACCCCTGAGGCTTCAGTTGCCACAGGGTACTGCAGCTCATTTAAGCTGCAGTATTCATCTCGGGTAAGGAGGGGGTTAATCACCAGTGTTTCCACATTTACACTTTACATACAGTTTAGGTGCCTTTTTACTGGGGAGCTGGACTAGGGTAGGCTGGGGGGTGGCCATCACGAAGCATGGGACTTTACCGGTTTACCAGTCTCTAGGACAACCACCTGGGAGGCAGGCACCACTTGGGGTAGAAGTAGGAGAAACCTTACACAATCTTCAGTCAAGTCGGGAGTTCAGTTCTGGCAACATGACACCACTTTCTTCTTCTCTTCTTTCACGGAGGCCTGAGGCTTGGAGCGGGGCGCTCAGCCTAAGTTCCTCACTCCTGGAGGGGCAACTCTTAGAAAGGACACTTTAAAAATACCGGTGGCTACCTCTAACTTAACCGGGATTGGCTGGAGCCCACCACGGTGGTGACCGGTAATCTAAAGACACTGAGTAAAACACCTGGAACCGCAGCAGCTCACTCACGCGTCCTGTGCTTCAGTGCCAACAGCCACCACTCCCCTCATCCACCTCCCCGGGGCCCACTCCACCTGTGGGGAGCAGAACCATCTTGGCTGCTACGACCATCCAACCCGAAGACAGCGACAGCAGCGGTGGCTAATTCCCTGGCTGCATACCACGGGTGGCATCACGAGACAATCCTCCTCACCCTCATCTACTACTACCCTCATCCTCTCCACCACCCATCCTCCTCATCCTACCCCTTTTATTGTACACCTCGGGACCACAAAGCCGGGCAGGGCCACCCGTGACATCCCCGGACCCGACATCACCGGCCCAGCGATGAGTAACGTTTAACCCCTTGCCCCGTGGGTGCTACAGAGGCCCACAGAGGATGCTAATATCATATTGAGGCACAATGAGGGGCATTACCTCTATATGGGGGCACAATGGTACATTATTACCATATGGAGGCACAATAAGGATACTACTGATATACTCCTTCAACTAAAAAAAATGTGCATCCATGTGCTGCAGCAAAATATACTTTGTTGTCATATTGCTGCCCAAAAATCTCTTCACTTTGCAGCCCCCAAAGATTCAATAGTTTTATATAGTGTCAGTAACAAAACTGCTTCCCCCAAAGTATTGTGATATATGTTTCCTTAATATGCTGTCTGTAATTTGTCTGAAAAGTATGTTATTTAATTAAAAGGGGTTGTCTGGGATTGGAAAATATAAAAGTTTCCTTAATTTCCAGAAACAGCGCCACTATTGCCCATTGTCTGTGTCTGGTATTGCTGCTCTGTATGAAAATGAACTGCAGTACCAGAATCGGCCTATAGACCAGAGTGGCGCTGACACTAATAAAGCTGTTTCCCAGACAACCAGTTTAATGGTTCCCATTGTGCGTTTGTAATACCATCGCAGTTCATCCCCTTATTTACCATGTTTCTATAGTAGATAATAGCCTGTAGAGCTAATAGCTTGTACTGGCAGTGCGACTTGTTCTACCATGAACCAGATTTGCAAGTTACCCAGAGATTTGTCCTGTCTCCATGGAGAGACTAACACCTCCTCCTCTTGTTTTGGTTACTTGTTGTCTTCTTTTTCATTTACTTCAGTGACGAACATTTTGTCTCCAGGGTCGTTTCCTGACATTTTGTCAAATTACCTGTCCTCAAAATTTCAGAAGAACTTGCAGTTCCTTCTGCAGTCGCCCCAGAGGGCATAGTATAAGAATAATAAGAAAAAGATGCAGGGAATGGTGTTCCTTTAATTTTAAGTTTGTGATGTCCTCACACTGAACTGTAGTCTTATCACAGACAGGCACACAGACTGATAAGACTTTTCTCTTATGTGTATTGGGGCCTTAAAGGGGTTGTCTGCTCTAAATGCATGAGTCTGCAGTCCCTCTGTGTCTCTCTAGGTGACTGTAGACTTGTAAATCCTCATATAGAGCACACTGTGCACTGTGAGGATTCGCCTGTATCAGAGCGAAGAACAGCAGTCACGGGGCCACGAGTGTGCATGTCAACTGAAAATATTTACAGGCTGACTTATCAAAATGAACAAAGCCAAGATTGGTCCAGACTTCTTAACCCCACCAGATGACAGCAGAGGACTCTAAAGCCAGTTCACATGTTCCTTTTTTAGGTGTATTCCATGCACCCTTTCCCACCCCAAAAAGGGTATACAGTTCATGGTTTCTTCATTTTCTTGTCCTCCTCCTCCTGTTCCACCATATGAACAGGTCATCGTGCAACTCTCACTCTTAATTTTTCCAGGTTGTGTATAATGCCCTCCTTCATAATGTTTTCCGGATGTGTATGAAACCTATCTCTACAATTCTTTTACATACATAGATATACAGTATACTTCGCAATTGTAAATGTTTTTCAGCCCTTGCTTTTCCAAGAGTCCTACTCCTTCAAAATGTGAAAAAGAAATTCTGAGGCCCTCCTCTACATGTCTTCCATTGTGTATAGCAGTCCCTCCTTGTAACTTTTGGCAGCCCTTGCTTTTAATGCATAGGTTTCGTGAGTGTAGAAGTCCCACTACCTAACCGTTTTAACAGAATGTATACAAGCCCCTCTTTTATGTCTTATGCAGGGTGTATCGGAGGCCCTCTTCCTTCTAATTTTTGGGTTTTCTTGCATGGTCTGCATAGGCTTTGTTAGTTTCAGAATCCCTCCTTCAGAAATTAAACAGCCTGCGTCTGACCATGTCACACATTGCATGCCCAGATAAGACAGCCACTGGTAAGTGTAATTTTAAAACATTACTATCAGTGGGTGTAGTTTTATTTGCCCCTCTACTACGTCAACAGAGAAATATGGTGAAAGATGGCCTGGCTATTAAGTGGTGGAGGAGGCATTTTTTTTCTCTTTTTAATTTTACCCCATATACAAGTCATTATTAAGAAAAGAATGTTTCTTAACATTTTTTCCTGTAAAATCCATTTTATCTTCGGTTATGTATGCTTTATTGTCAGCTTGTACAAGTGGAGTATTTTCTGCACCAAATCTGCAAGTAACAAATAAGCAATGTGCTTCACACTTCAGGATTCTCACTGACTTTGCTGGCACCAGGATTCCCTTCAGGTTTTGTGACAATTCTGCACTCAAAAACGCATTTGAGCACTTTTTCCCTCCATTTCAGCCATGTTTGTAACCCCTCAAGCCTTCCTGGGAGGCTCTGCCAGAAAAAGGCTTAGGTTTCTCATTGACTTTCATTGTACTTATTACTCGAGTCGAACCCATCTGAGTGTCCGACCTGCTCGATACGAGTATCGAGCACTCGAGCATTTCAGTGCTTCCGAGTCATCACAAATAATCAGATGTGAAGGCAGTCTTAGGGTATATGGGCATGCTGCAGTTTTAACTGCATCCAAACTGCAACCAAAACGGCAAACAAAACTGCACCTTGTCCCTGGAAATGTCAAACAAAAATGCTTGTAATGATGGTGCGCATTTCATGCGTTTGTTAATTCTGAATTTGATGCAGTTATTTTGTGAACAAATAGGAATGAGTGGACCAGACTGTGAAGTCTGAGCCCCGCGGGTACAAAGGCATCTGCTGGGGTCAGACACTCAGGAAGTAAAAAAAAAATAACGCTAGTACGATTTACTTACCGAGTCACCTGCGCGGCTGTATACTGCTCCCAGAGCCACTCATTCTTCTTCAGGGGCGGCTCATTAGGCTTATGCATATACACTGCTTCCCCACCGGCGTCTGTGATTGGTTACAGTCAGACAGTGACCCCAGCCTGTGTGACAGCTTGTCTGACACTTCAAATCACAGACCTGGTCTGCGGGTCGATAGCGTACAGTAAAAATAAATAAATAAAAAACAACGGTGTGTGGTTCCCCAAATTTGATAACCAGCCAAGATAAAAACAGACAGCTGGGGAATGGTATTCTCAAGCAGGCGAGACTGACATTATTAGGCTCTCCCCAGCCTAAAAATATCAGGCTGCAGCCGCCCAGGACCTAACTCGGCTCCTCCCCATTGTCCTGGTGCGGTGGCAATCGAGTTAATAAGGGGTTAATTTCCGCTCACAGCTGACACTAAAGGGGCTTTACACGGTAGCGATATCGGTAACGATATCGCTATCGTGCGTACCCGCCCCCATCCTTTGTGTGATATGGGCATATCGCTGCCCATCGCGCACAAAATCACGCTCCCCTGTCACACTGTTTTTAACATTGTTCAATAAAGGTGTCCTATTTCCATATTCTGGGTTGTGCTCTTACATGTGCAATGTCTTTCTCTCTTTGCGACATAGTTTTTCTTGTGTTGTACTTGTAGCACCCCTTTTGTTATTATTTCCCCAAGTGTGGTGCGCTCCCCTTTTTTCATATTACTCCGCTCCCCCGTCACACGGCTTACCTGCCCTGCGACGTCACTCTGGCCGCCAATCCGCCTCCTTTCTAAGGGGGCGGATCATGCGACGTCAAAGTGACGTCACGCGACAGCCGTCCAATAGAAGCGGAGGGGCGGAGATGAGTGGGACATAAACATCCCGCCCACCTCCTTCTTTCCGCATTGCCGGTGGAGGCAGGTAAGGAGATGTTCCTCGCTCCTGCGGTGTCACACACAGCGATGTGTGCTGCTGCAGGAACGAGGAACAACATCGCAGGTGAACGATTTTTGGTTTTAGGACGACGTCTCCACGGCAAACGATTTTTGCCACTTTTGCGATCGTTTTAGGCCGCACATAAGTGTCACACGCTGCGATAACGTTAATGATGTCGGATGTGCGTCACTAACGACGTGACCCCGAAGATAAAAACGATATTAACGATATCGTAGCGTGTAAAGCCCCCTTAAGTCCTAGATTAGTAATGGAAGGTGTCTATAAGATCCCGCATCACTAATCTGTAAGTGAAAAGAAATAAGCACAAACACCCCATAAATCTTTTATTTGACATGTGATCGCAGCATTCAGGAGGCAGGGAGAGGAATCGCTCACTTTTTCCTGGCGATCGGGTCCCTGTAATGTGATCACGGGGACCCTATCACTTCCATCGTAACCCTGGGTCGTTACCATGACGGAGAGCCTCACACACCATGCTGGATATACATGGTGTGTGAGGCAAAGTGCTGCAACATAATCATCCACTGTAGGGATAAAACATTGCAGTGGATTATAGAAATGCAGAAACAATTGACATGCTGCTTCTTTTTTCAGCACAATTCTCAAAGACTGTGCTGGGATGCATTTTTCCCTGCAGTATTGATTAAAATCTGCAAGGAAAAAATTCAAGAAAAAAAAACGCAAAAAAAAAAACCTGCAACGTGTGCACACAGCCTTACGTGTGACTTGTGGGGTTACTTCTAGTTAGTTCTGTATCAGTTCATGAATTGTGCAGACAGCATTGACTCCACTTGTAGATAACACAAGAATCCTTCAGTCTTTGATCATTTGATGTTTATCATGAGCACATGCTTTTTTTTTTGCTTGTGCTACAATAGAATCCTTTATCTCCAAGAACAAATATTGTTCTCTCCCTTTACAAGTAGACGAGATAATAATCCTGCGGAGTCTACCTGTCAGCAAAATATAGCTGTATAGAAATGTCCACGTTCCTTGAGAATCCTCAGCAGTTGATTCTTTCTTAAGAGTTACCTTTATTTTAACTTTTTTTTTCATAAATCAATAGTGCACATGAAAAAAAAGAAAGTTTGTAATATATTTATTAGAGAAATCTGCTTTTTATCTCATGAACTGATTGTAAATTCTCAAACTTCACAGGTAAGGTCGGTCTTACGTGAATACAGACTTTCCCCTTAGTGAGATAGATGACAATTGGTGCTCATAATGTTCTATGAAACTGTAAAGGTACCGTCACACTAAGCGATGCTCCAGCGATCCCACCAGCAACCTGACCTGGCAGGGATCACTGGAGCGTCGCTACACGGGTTGCTGGTGAGCTGTCACACAGGCAGATCTCACCAGCAACCAGTGACCAGCCCCCAGCCAGCAGCGACGCGTGGAAGCGATGCTGCGCTTGGTAACTAAGGTAAATATCGGGTAACCAACCCGATATTTACCTTGGTTACCAGCGCACACCGCTTAGCGCTGGCTCCCTGCACACCTAGCCACAGTACACATCGGGTTAATTACCCGATGTGTAGTCTAGCTACGTGTGCAGGGAGCCGGCACTCGCCGCGTGGGAGCGGCGGACGCTGGTAACGAAAGTAAATATCGGGTAACCAAGGAAAGGGCTTCTTGGTTACCCAATATATACACTGGTTACCAGCGTCCGCAGAAGCCGGCTCCTGCTGCCTGCACATTCAGTCGTTGCTCTGTCGCTGTCACACACAGCGATGTGCGCTTCACAGCGGGAGAGCAACAACTAAAAAATGGTCCAGGACATTCAACAACAACCAACGACCTCACAGCAGGGGCCAGGTTGTTGCTGGATGTCAAACACAGCGACATCGCTAGCAACATCACTGCTACGTCACAAAAGTCGTGCCTCAGCAGCGATGTTGCTTAGTGAGACGTGGCCTTAACTGTGGTTTCAGAACTTGCAGCAGAATAACTGTGTTTTTCTCTAGTTGTCACGGGTGACACTCATGTGGTTTCTGGCAATAGAAGGTCACAGTGTCTGGCTGCGGAGAATGCTCCCTGACTTTCCATTGCTCCTGTTGTCAGTTCTCATTTGTATATGTAGCTTTCCTGCTGGATTCATCTCAGCCCCTTTTGGACCCATCAGGAGCTCGCCTTCCACCCAGCTGCTGATCATCAGTATTCACTTGGTGCTTAAATACGCCCATCTTCCCTGGCCTGATGCTGGTGATATTATTCAGTTCATTCTAGCTCTGGTTTCAAGCAGGTGGTTTGCTCTCATCTGTTGTATTGTTGCTGAATCTTGCTGAACTCCAGCCTCTGTTATCTGTGGATAAGTAGTTCATGCTTTTTCCCCCGTGTGTCCCCCTTATGGCTTCCTTTAGCGATTAGTAGGATTGACTAAGAACTCATCCCACCTATTCCCTATGGTCCAGCACTAGGGATACCTAGGGTCTTGTATCCACCTCGGCGCATAGGTACGGAACCTATCTAGGGTGGTGAGGGACCCCAGGAACCAGCGGTTGGTTTGGTCAGAGGTTACCATCTCTTCCTTCCATAGACACAGGGGTCCCCTTATCTTACCTTTCACCGCTTGCTTGGTACTTCCCCATACCTAGCGTGACACTAGCTCTTCCCTCCATA
This sequence comes from Anomaloglossus baeobatrachus, assembly GCF_048569485.1. Classification (NCBI taxonomy): domain Eukaryota; kingdom Metazoa; phylum Chordata; class Amphibia; order Anura; family Aromobatidae; genus Anomaloglossus; species Anomaloglossus baeobatrachus. Next base: position 532,106,922 of record NC_134358.1, on the reverse strand, counting down.
GAAATTTATAAACACCAACCATCATTTCCTATTTCAATGATTTGATTTACCCCTGAATTTAGAGCTTAAAATCAGTCCAGGAGGTGACAAAAGCAAATGTCTCTGATAAGATTTATTGTAGAGTTGCTTTTTTTTTTCTACTATTCAATGATTAAATACAAATTAAAACAATGTTTACTCTATTATGAAGAACTCGTCTGCCACTAAGTCTTTTATTCATTAAAATGTGTTTGTGCATGTAATGTAGTGTGTGTATTAATATACTCACCTATCGTTGCTCTCTCCGGTGTCCAGCTTCTGAGTGACGTCAGCTCTGCAGACTCTGCGTGACCTAGAAGGGACATTTACAATGTGAGGTTCAGAGCAAGGTTCCATAGACTTACGTTGTAAAAGAGGCTTCCAGCTGACGCAGTGTAGGAGGTGGGTGTGCAGTACCTGACAAGCCCCACTGGGGCCTGGGGACAGTCGTTCTGTCGGGAGGATGTCACGGTGGCAAGGCCTGGTTCCATGACCCCCACGGTGTCGTTTTTAAATGGTGGTGGATGATGGGGGAAAAGTTATTCACAAGGGGAGATGTCGTCACTCCACCTGTGGTATGCGGCAAGATCGGTGCCGCCGCTGCTATTCAGTTCCCTTGGGGTCGGTGATGACGCAGCTGAGTTGGTATAGCTCTCCACAGGTAGAGCTGCGCCCCAGGGCTGTCGATGGTGTTGAGATCTAATGTCGGGGTGCAAGGCGCAGACAATAACTGGGCTACAAAGGAATGCAGTCACAAGTTCTTTACTCACTGTTGATAGTTCCAGGTTACCATGACTAGTCAGATGTTGCCCTCGGAGTGTGATGGGCTCCAGCCGATCCCCGGATAGTTCGGAGGCACAACCAGATACACCCTTCTGTGTTCCTTCCCTGGTCGTCTTCCTGCGCTGGCCTCTCCCGCCTGTCCCGCGTCTCACACACAGTACCCTGAGCCGGTGTCCGTGGACCTTGTTTGGGTGGCTTTTCTGCTCTGTCCCTTGGTTCTATGTGGTCACCTTCCAGCGGATTCGTGTGCGGTGGTGGCTTTGGTACTTGCAGTAACCTCAGCCTCCGGTTTACTATCCGAGCCTTGTAGTTCTCCACTAGTCTAGGGACCGAGGAAGTAGGGAAATGAAACAGAACCTGGCACTAGAACCTGGACTGGTGAGTACAAAAAGTGTCGTATAGCCATACAGACACTAGCTAATGGGCTCCATTATCTGTAAAATATAAGAATTAAAAAAAAAACTATGTGGTATGTATTTTATTTATTGTGTCCATTTACAAAGGAGTGCGGAAAAGAAAGGTAGACAGTCCAGCGTATGCTAACAGGACACATGCCAGGTGCATGGAGGATGGAGGTCTATGGACACATTAGGTTGGGGGTAGATATACGGGAATAATTCCAAAATTATTATTATTTTTTATTATTATTGCGCCATCAATTCCATGGCGCTTTACATTTGAAAGGGGTATACATAGTAGGGCAAGTACAATAATCATAAACAATACAAGGCACAGACTGGTACAGGAGGAGAGAGGTCCCTGCCCGCGAGGGATCACAGTCTACAAGGGATAGGTGAGTATACAGTAGGTTAGGGTAGAACTGGTTGTGCGGCGCTATAGAGGACTGAGGGTTATGGCAGGTTGTAGGCTTGTCGGAAGAGGTGGGTCTTCAGGTTCCTTTTGAAGCTTGTCAAGGTAGGCGAGAGTCTGATGTGTTGAGGCAGAACATTCCAGAGTATGGGGGAGGCACGGGAGAAATCTTGGATGCGATGGTGGGAAGAGGAGATGAGAGGGGAGTAGAGAAGGAGATCTTGTGAAGATCGAAGGTTACGTGCGGAGACTAGGTAAGAGAGGTAGGGAGGTTGTGGATGGCTTTGTAGGTCATGGTTGGGTTTCGAACTTGACTCGTTGGGCAATGGGAAGCCAGTGAAGGGATTGGCAGAGAGGAGAGGTCGGGGAGTAGCGGTTGGACAGGTGGATTAGCCGGGCAGCATAGTTCAGAATAGATTGTAGGGGTGCGAGACGGTTAGAAGGGAGGCCACAGAGCAGGAGGTTGCAATAATCAAGGCGGGAAATAATAAGGGCATGTACTAAGATTTTTGCAGATTCTTGGGAAAGGAATGTACGGATCCGGGAAATATGTTTGAGTTGGAGGCGGCAGGAGGTGAAAAGGGCTTGGATGTGTGGCTTGAAAGAGAGATCAGAATATATAATCCAAATATATCTCCAGTATATAGAAATATTAGCAGGCTCCATAGATAGGTGTGCATTTTATCCACTGCATACACCAGAGGACAGATGGAAGCAGTGCACTATGTGGCTCCTTGGCTCTTACTACTCACTGATATGACTTCTGGCTAGACACTGTACCCAGTCCTGTAAACCGAGACCACAGGAATGCAGAGAGGGGATCCTTGCTGCCCTTTAACCCACTAACTGCAGGGCTGTGCATCCCAGGGAGGGGGAGTGACAGGAGCACAGGGCTGTGCTGAGCTCACACATCTCCACTATCTGCAGGGTGCTGCACTGTGCATGCTTCTAACTCAGCTCTGCTGCTTCTCTACAGCCTTTATATTTCATTCTACACCATGGCCAGGCTACTGAGAAGCTTCAGCATCCATCTGATGAGGCAAAGAAGACTCCCCCCTGTCCCCTACATAGGGAGCAGTGCAAGGAGGCTGCACTCAGAGGCTGGTAGGTGCAGCTCTGCTCCTGCTTATTGGCTTTTAATGTGTTTGTTATTGTTGCTGTTTTTAGATATTGGTTATGTGTGTGCATAATTCCCATTGATCACTGCACTACATCCCTCTCCTCTCCCCATGTGCTGCACTGTATTCCCCTTTACCTGCACACAATGTTACCCTGGCTTCTTCTGTTTTCCTAATTCTGCAACATTGTAACATAAATGTTATTATTGTGTAAACATGAACATCCTTCCTAGATAGTCATATCTCAGGCAGAGCTATGCTGTATATACATTGGCTGGAAATTTCCACTGTCTTTGCACCATCTGCGGTCATTTCCAGGGAATTACATCCACAAGGTTAATTAACCCAAAGCTCTGTGGTTTTAATTAAGAAATGTCATGGTTGAAGGGGTATCTACTGCACTGATAACACTGGGGGTCACCGTAATGAGCCATGACTTGTATGACCACATATTGATGTGATTGAACCGGAATTGAGAGGTTTTCGTATCTGCCAGTATTGATCATGCATCAAATACAAGGAATCAATTAAATATATGATTCCTAATAGTCTTGCAATTTGCACTTTGTTATGGATATAGCCCGGCTTGTATTCTGCTGGGACGTACAGTCAGAAAAGGGGCAAACTGACAGACAACTAGGCATTGTCCAGTGACCACTAGAGTAGCCAACTTGATTTTTTTTATTTTTCTGGACAGTTTATTAAAAAAAATCAAAGATCATTGAAAATTTTTTAATGGATGTACTGGAATTCAATAATAAATCATTAATATTTTAGGTGATATATGGGAAGTATTATTATTTATTATTATAGCGCCATCTATTCCATGGCGCTTTACATGTGAAAGGGGTATACATAATAGGGACAAGTATAATAATCATAAACAAAACAAGGCACAGACTGAGGAGGATAGAGGTATGGCATACAAAGTGACTCACAACACAACAAAGGGGTACATCGGGAGAGATGATGACAACGGTGGGCCCTAGCGCTAGTGAGGGGGAAGATGGGATACCTCCTTTACTCACCTGTGACTTTAGCCTACACTCCTAGTCAGTCCCTGTACAGGTTCTGCACCTGTCGCTGAGCAGGAACCTGGAGCCCTGGCAGACCTTGTAATAGCCCTGACTAGGGAGCTGGCAGGTTCGGGATGCTAGCCCCACAGCTGCACTAATACACACCAAGTGAAGGAGAGAAAGACAGGGAAATACAGCAACAGATTGCTGCAGTCAGCACCAAGACAGCAGCCTACACAGCAACTTGCAGAGAGGGCTCCACCAGCCCCTTCCACCTCCTGGCCAGGCATCCAAGTGAATGAGAGAATAACTGGCACCCTCTACTGGGAGCAGAGGGTATATATATATATATATATATATATATATATATATATATATATATATATATATATATATATATATATATATATATATATATATATATATATATATATATATTTATATATATATATATATATATATATATACATATATATGGAATGGGAATTGTCCAAACTGGAAACACCTGGGAATGTAATGAGTATGCTTGCTGCAAGGAATACTGACCTTAACCCTCTCCTCCGAAAGAAAAGGGAACAACATTTAACCACAGGGATGAACATGGAAATGGCTTTCTAGCACTGAATCTGTCACTAGTCTCATAATGCAAAGAGGCAGCAACCCATAATTCTGATATAAAGACATAAGGCTATATTCACCTGTCCAGTAATCTTCCATTAGAACGGATCCAGCAGCAATCTGTTGACAAAAAAAGTTATATAGACATAAAACTGAGTTCCACTGGATCTGTTTTTTTATAGCATTAAAATCTATGGAAAATGGATCCGTTTATTAGCCCTTTTGTTTTTCTTTCATTTGCAAAGGATCAGTTTTTTGCTTACTTGATCAGGTTCAAATGGAAATAATAAATTTATGGCTATGTAACGGTTCCATTTTCCATAGACTTCAATGTTAAAATAACCAGATCCAGCTGAAATCAGTTTCTTTAAGCCACACAAAAAAATTGTGTCTTCACAACTTTTTTGGTAATGGATTGCTGCTGGATCCGTTCTAATGGATGATTACTGGACATGTGAACATAGCCTTAGCTGAATACACTGTGAACTGTAATATTAGGATAAAGTCATAAAAATCTGTACACGTTTCTCCAGCTTGAAAAAAAAAAATGTTTTGCACAATTTTTTTGACAGACGGGAGACAAGTGCCTTATTTTTATGGACTGTCCAGAAATTTCTGGATGGTTGGCAACCCGGTGATCCCCTGCAATGTGTATCTCAGCTTTTTCTTATATAATACTATAATTATTCTTTTACCCAGAAAAGTTATCAATAATAATAATAATATGAACAAAGAAACAGATTTATATGTATATAAGGCTTCCATAAAACAGAAAATATTGATTTGATTATATAGAGAAATATCAACTTCCAAAGTGTCATGAGTGTGTGTTGTGTCTGCATGTTACCTCTGGGATCAGGCGGTATCAATGCATTAATAGATCGCAGGTCCTCTATGTAGTCTACAGAGTATTGGAGTAGATTGATTTTCATTTGCTGCTGAAGGGGTTAAGGACCCTTTCCTTACTGGTTGAGATTACTCACAGCAGCAGTATCTTTTCATCACTCCCTTCGGCTGTGTGCACACGTTGCGTTTTTTACCGCGGAAACGCTGCGTTTTGAACCGCAGCGTTTCAGTGGCAAATTGCATGCGTTCAGCTTTCCCAGCAAAGTGTATGGGAAAGCTGAAAAATCAGTGCACACGCTGCGTTTCTTTCCGCAGCGTTTTGGATGCCAAAAATCGGTGCGGAAAGAAAAGCAACATGTCACTTCTTTTGTGCGTTGTGGCTGCGTTCTCTCCCCCATTGAAATCAATGATATGGGGTCAGAACGCAGCTACACCGCATGGACCTGCTTTTTTGTTGCGGTCCGCGGCCTTTGTCGGCACGCAAGAACGCAGGCATTTACCTGGAAGTGAGGTCAAGAGGTTTCCTGTTGACCTCACTTCCTGGCAAAGCCCCCTGTGTCGCCAAAGTGCCCGCCCCGACCCCCGACCCCCCTCCCGAAAATCCAACATGGCCGCGCGCACAGTAGCGCACCGGCCGCCCTGCTCCTATGTTATCTGTCGCATGTGCCTTGAGACATGCGACAGAAAAATGCACCCAGGCCCTGCCCGTTCACCCCAATTCCCCCCGGTGTCATACATACCTGTCCGGTCGCAGCGCTGATCCCCCGCGGCTCCCTCCTCCTTCACAGCAGACGCCGGCCGGTCACATGTTCCGAGCAGCTGACAGCCAGCACTGTGTTCAGTGTGAGCTGTGCTGGCTGCTCGGCAGTCTGCAGCTGTGACCCGGGCAGAGTGGGTGCAGATTTTTGCACCCACTCTCCTCAAATGGAGGGTCTGCCCTCCTAGAAAATGGGGGATACGTTCCCTGAACGTGCCCCCATATTCTAGAAGGTCCAGAGGCGACGTGGGACGTCCAAATGGATTTCTGCGGACCCATTTTTTTTATTAAATTGGAGAACAAGGGAATGATTTGGGGAGTGTTTTTTCTAATAAAAAATTTTTTGTTGTCTTTTTTTGCTTTTGTTTACTGTCAATTAGTTATGTCGGGTGTCTGATAGACGCCGTGACATCACTAATTGCTGGGCTTGATGCCAGGTGACATTACACATCTGGTATCAACCCCATTTATTACTCCGTTAGCCAACGCACCAGGGCGCGGGATGAGTTGGGGCGAAGCGCCAGGATTGGCGCATCTAATGGATGCGCCACTTCTGGGGCGGCTGTGGCCTGCTATTTTTAGGCTGGGAAGAGTCCAATAACCATGGCTCTTCCCACCCTGAGAATACCAGACCTCAGCTGTCAGCTTCACCTTGGCTGGTGATCTAATTTGGGGGGACCCCATGTAATTTTTTTTTTATTATTTTTATTTATAAATAAAAAAAAAAACCTGGGGAGCCCTCCAAATTGATCACCAGACAAGATGAAGCTGCCAGCTGTGGTTTGCAGGCTACAGCTGTCTGCTTTACCCTGACTGGCTATCAAAAATAGGGGGGACCAAACGCCATTTTTTTTTTGTTTTTGTGATAAAAACTAGGCTAGGCACCCTTTAGTGCCACATGAAAGGTACTAAAGGTGCCAGCTTAGAATATGCAGGGGGGGGTGGGACGTTGTATATATATTTGACCTCCATTGACGCTTTTTAGGCTGGATGCCCACAATCGGGGTTTGCAGCGTTTTGGGCGCAGATTGTTTTCCCTGCGTCCATGACGCTGCGTTGTGCAGTAGAAGCACAGTGGAAGGATTTTTAGAAATCTCATGCCCACTGTGCTTCTTTTCTCCGCAGCAAAAACCGACCGGTGCCGCAGCTTCCCGAGCCTCAGCATGTCAATTTATGCTGCGTAGATGAGTGTTCTCTGCAGGTAGCATAGAGCTCCACAGCAGCCTGAACCCAAATCGTGGGCATGGGCAGCTGCGTTCTCCCGTGGGAAACACTCACATCTCTGCAGGAAGGCTGACACTGGGTACTAGACGCCGTGTCGCTGGATCATGGCCACATAGCCCAACAGTGAGAATATTGTTGCTACAGCTACATTTTGGGGGAAGTAGCTGTGGATTCAAAATGATTAATATACTCCTGAATAAAATCCTTGAGGGGTGCAGATTCCAAAATGGGGTCACTTGTGGGGGTTTTCTGACGTATAGGTACCCAAGTCTTAAAAAACGCACCTAAAAAAACGCATGAAAAACGCATGAAAAACGCATGAAAAACGCATGCGTTTTCGATGCGTTGTTTCTCAAAAAGCATTGTTTACTATTCTCCCCTCTGCCAGAGGGTGCGTTTTTTTCCGCGCGGAAAAAAAAGCAACGTGTGCACATACCCTTCTGCTATACTTACCCACTCCTGGCTTCACTCTATGCCAGTTATAGATCTTTTATGCTGAATACTTTGAAGGATCCTGTCTCTGGGGAAGCTGAGATATTCATTTCAGTTGTAGCTGTGAAATTTCCTGCTGGAGAAACTTAGAAGGCCTATTTGTTCTGTCTTTCACCACCATTTTGTCTTTTGTATTACCTTCCTCTTGTTGTTTTAGCTGGCCTACTCACTAGTCAGGGTGAGTTCAGGGCCAGCACAGGCCGAGGCACATAAAGATGCACGGGGGGAATGATCCGTCTAGGGACATTAGGGAGCTTAGGTATCAGAATCAGGTGAGTATTAGGAGATGTCCCCTCTTCCCTCTCCCTATCGCCAGGGTCTCCTGTTGTACTTCTTCCATGGTTTTCCCTTAGTATTGCATCACTCCCTGGCTGTCCTTTCGCACCTCTTGTGACATGAAGTAGTCCTTTATATTATTGTTATACAAATATCAACTCACTGGAAGTTGTATGTGCTCTTAAATTTAGCCTGATATATTGAATAAGGGTCATTGTTGACTTTTGAATACTATTCAGTTTAGTTTTTATTATAACTCCTGGGTTGATATCTTCAGAGCAGTTGGAGATCTTGCTATCAGATATGGAGCCCCAAGACCCCAACCAAGACATAAAGACAAATGATCACATCATCACTGCCTGCAGCCACCACTAGAGGGAGCTTGGAAGCTTATTGTATACTGTTTATTAATTAAACGAAACACATCAGGTTTTCAAATCCTAAAACTGTGTGCCTAGTATAGTTTAGAACATAATTGCCCAATAATTGATCTGGTACTTGAGACTATAGTTTTAAATAAGGTGATGACAGTAAGAATTGTATCATTGTTGTGACCATCATAAAGATGTCTAAGGAAATGTATCAGCTCAGAATGTTGGACATAGAAAAACATTTATCTGCAAAGTAGACATGATGGAACCTGCCTGTCCGGACTACAATAGCTTTCTGGTCTTCTATAGCTCTGGCTATTAGAGACTTTTTCCTTTATTTTTAGCTGTTGCGTGACAGCTGCAGTCCACAAGACTGTTTACAACCCAATCTATTTCTTTTGACTGCAAAAAAAAAAGGTCTCGGTGTGGCCGAGCTGGCCTAAATCAGTTTCCTTGTTTGGACGACACTTTGTGGTACATTTATGTTTTATGACATTTTGGCAAGAAAGGCAAAACAATTGGCTAATATAGTGTATGACAGAATGAAGTGCCCCAAATTAAAAAATAATGTAGGGGTGGGGGTCCGACTGAGACCTCCACCAATCACCAGAATGGGACTTTTTGTTTCTTGCTTGAAAGAAGCACTAGTGGGGATTCATAGCCATTCTATCCTTTTCCTAAAGCCATACTCAGCATATGTAGATTTGGTTAAAGTGCATATAGCCACCTTAAAGGTAACCTGTCACCAGATTTGGTGACCATAAGCTGCGGCCACCTCCAGTGAGCTCTTATATACAGCATTCCAGAATACCGTATATAAGAGCCCATATATAATGTAAAAAAAAAACCCTTTATTATACTCCCCTAGGGGTTGGTCTGGTCGGATGGGTGCCTCCTCTCTCTGGTCCAGTGCCTCCTCTCTCCGGTCCGGTGCCTACTTTCTGCGGCGATTGTCGTCCTCCTTCTTCTGGGGTCTCTGTGCATGATGTGTCCTACGTCATGCACATTGGCCGGCATTGAGGTCCTGCACAGGTGCACTTTGATCTGTCCAGCTGAGGGCAGATCAAACTATTGTAGTGCGCATGCGCACTTGGTCTTTAACCTTTCCTGCACCAGCACAGGACCCCAATGCTGGCCAGTGTGTATAACATAGGATGTGTCATCCATACTTAGTTGTGTAGAAGGAGGATAGAAAGAGGAGGTGCTGGACCGAAGAGCAGTGACACCCACTGGACCGGACCGCCCCCTAGGTGAGTATAATAAAAGTGTTTTTTATGTTATTCAGACTGCCCTGGGCTCTTATATACAATATTCTAGAATCCTGTATATAAAAGCTCAGTGGTGGTGGCGGCAGCTTATAGTCGCCAAATCTGGTGACAGGTTCCTTTTAAGAAATCTTGAGTCCCTAATACAAATATAAAACAGTGGAAGATGGAACCAGTTGACTGGCTGAACCACCAGTATATTTTTGTACTGCAGGGGGAGACAGATGTCACAAAGTAAACCCAAACCCATCCAAGTATGGCCGTGGTAAAAAATGAAACTTTTTGGAATTGGAAAACATTAGTTAGAGTTAGTACTCGGGGGTCACACATAGAGGCGACCATTTCTCTTTTGAAATCAATTGATCATGTGGCTGCTGGAAAGAGATAAACAAATCTCACCGGAGCCCAGTCCTCCAGACAGTTCAGGGTCCAAGTATAGGGAATTTTACCTGTAAAGTAATTATGTTACACCCTGGGATTTGCTATCAGAGCATGAGGTGAGAATACCTCCTGAATTATGGCTGGGCAACCAGCCATGTAGAAGAAACTCCATGTACAGAAGATAGGAGGAAAAGATGGCACGTCCAATTGTAGATAAGATTCTTCAACTTTCATTCATGTTAATGTATTAAAACTAATGAAAATGGTATTATCATCACTCTGACGTGTTTCGGGCACACTGTGATAGTACAAAATAATAGGAGGTAGAAACAGATTTATGGGAACAAACCATCGCCAAATCATGTGGATCCAACTAATCTAATATATAAAGCTGAGTATATGTATGTGTGCATGTATGTCCACACACAGAAATAGACGTACACAAATAAAGAGATGCACACACAGAAAGAGACACGCACACAGAAAGAGAGACACACAGAGAGAGAGACACACACACACAGAAAGAGAGACGCAGACAGAGAGAGAGACACACACACACACAGAAAGAGAGACACACACACAGAGAGAGACACACACACACAGAAAGAGAGAGACACAGAGAGAGAGAGAGACACACACACACACAGAAAGAGAGAGAGACACACACACACACACACACACACACACAGAAACGGTTTGGATTTTGAGGTAATATATTGGCTGTTTTGACAGTTACCCTGGATATTAATCAGGTGGCCTATAGCAACTAATCACAGGTATGCTTCTATTTTGTTACAGGTCATTAATAGAAGCTGTGATTGGTTGCTATAGGCAATGAAGGACATTCTTAGTACTGTATAAGAAACTTATGTGTCAGTTAATATAATTTTGGTGGAGAGACAGAGATAGAGAGACAGAGAGAGATGCACAGAGAGCAACAGACAGAGAGAGAAACAAATTCCCTATATAGCCAGGTCCCTTGCTTCCCCTACAGAAGCAGGTTTTAAGCGCATGTAGAGGTAACATTTGGTTAGGGACCCCATAAATAAGAGATTACCGTGAAGTGGTATGGGGCAGTAATGAATTGATCAATACATTAGCTAAATATCTCTTTTTTCAAATAATCCTCAGCAGTTATGCAATGTCACATTTCCATTTTTTCAATTTTTCATATGGCTAATTGTATTTTTCATGCCTTATGTATTATAAAGCAGTTATGCTTGTTCATATTTCTCTGAATTTGGTGTGCAGCTTTCACTTCATATAGAGAGAGAATCAAAGACAGACAGAGAGAGAAAGGGAGACAGGGAGAGAGACAGACACAGACAAAGAGAGACAGAGAGAGACGGATAGAGAGAGACAGACAGAGAGAGAAAGGGAGACAGGGAGAGAGACAGACAAAGAGAGACAGAGAGAGACGGATAGAGAGAGACAGACAGAAAGAGACAGAGAGAGACACTGAGAGAGAGGCAGACAGGGGAAGAGACAGACAGAGCCAGATAGACAGACTGAGACAGAGAGACTGACAAAGAGAGACAGACAGAAAGGCAGAGAGAGAGACAGGCAGACAGGGAAAGAGACAGAGAGAGACAGACAGAGGCAGAGAGCAATAGGGAGAGAGACAGACAGAAACAGACAGAGAGAAAGAGTGTGATACTATTGTATGTACTGAGGATTTCGATTGCGTTAGGGCAATGACAACCAGAGACGAGTTCTTGGTGCAAGACGTTTATAATATGCAACCGACAATATGTACATAAACAGAACAAAAAACACAATAGAACATACACACAGGAAATACCTTCCAGGGTCGGAGCGAAAGGGAATTCCCGGGACCGCGCACCGGACTCCCCCAGGGAGACCACCAAGAGCGAACCCCTATACAGGGACTGTCTGGCAATCACCCCAGAAGGCCTAAATGCGCAGCAGCCGGGACACAAAAGGGTAATAAGTAAGTCCAAAAATGTCCGTACGGTATGAGTCCAGAGCGGTTAAGAAACGGAAGGAACCGGGCAGAAGTGCCGACCAAAGACGGCAAACGGAGTCCGGGCACAGCTAGATGAGACCAGATGAAGTCCAGAGTCGGTGTTGGTTGTTTTTCAAGAGGATCCAAAGAACAATCAGGCAGCAAGAGCAGCAGGGCAGGAGCACACAGGAAACAGTATACTCAGGCACTGGACTAAGCTTTAGGGGCGGCTTTTAAGCAGATGGACAGGAAGTAGGGCAACAGAACAGAAAACTCCATGTTAACAAAGGGCAAGCTCTTTCAAAAGAAAACTGGAAAACCCGGAAGTCTGACAGAGAGAGTGGAAAAGTGAGAGAGTGGGATAGAGACAGAGAGACACTTAATTACTATCTCGGACAACGCCGGGTACTACAGCTAATTAATTATAAAGATAGTTATATAGACACATCCATATGCAAATAAATTTAACCAAGAAATAGAAGTTAAAAGAATAAGAATCGGTACATCAATCCGATTTGATCTTGTCGTATTCACCTTCTCTTTCTATTTTACTGGACATAAATAAAAGTTGAGGATTGTTATCTACAGCTGGATGTGCCGTCCTTTCCTCCTATCTTTTACAAGTATTTGTCAGCAAAAGGATGTCACCATTTAAAATAAGACATTGTACAGGGAGCAATATAATTTTTTTATTTCTTGATATAAACTCTATTTAAAGTAGTTATTATGGGTAAGGAGGTCAACAAGGGCAGCCTGTACAAGTCTGGCACATCCCATCATTGGAATTACTATATGAACCTGTGATAAGTGACCTCTGCCCCATGCTTTGCTAGTAATCGCTTGCACATTGAATCTATTAGTTTCATGTAGGTCTCCTACGTGGCATTTATACCTGGTTCTCAATTCTTGATTTCATAATGCAGTATGACAGGTCGTGTGGTTTATACATAACCCTGAGCTCCAGACTGTGCCCAACCCAATAATATTATCTGCGTCCTCGCTGCAAAGATACAGAAGCGCAGCTGAAGAGCCTCCAACAAGACGTGACCTGAGCTGACGTCTAATATTTTCACCACTTGGTCCTGTACAGCCGCATTCTTCACTATGTGACAGTAGAAATGCTTGAAACGCATGCATTTTGGACTAAGTAAAAAAAAAAAAAAAAGGGAAAAAGTTTTTTTTTCCAACCCACAAGAAACAGCCTGTGGAAAACAGTGGCAATGAATATTCATACAATGGTCCAACCTCTGTTTTTCTAATACTGAGTTTCAAATCCTTTGTGTAGACATATATTTATAGAGAATCAGTAATCAGGTGAAAAGAGAGCAGTTTTTTTTTTTTATTATTATTATCATTATTATTATTATTTATTATTATTATTTTATTCCCCCGATAATTTAATTGTTATTATTGTTGTTATTATTATTATTATTATTATTATTATTATTATTTCTGCCATAAGGTTCTAGAGATATGGACTCTTTCATTTAGTCCTTATTTTTATGGTCTTTACAAAGATTTTTTTTTTTTTTTTGTGGGAGAGGTTGTTTATAAGCTGCTTTGCCTTATTATCCTGTGAACCACCCCCACTTGGTAAAGACCATAAATAACAGCACAAAATAAAAATGCCCCTATCTCTGGACCCGCATGGTGGATTTAAAAGAGGCAAAAAAAACCAACCCAAAATATTCAGAAGAACAGCAGGTATAAAATAAGAACAATAGTTGGTCACTTTAGAGCTGGCGATAGGTTCTCTTTAAAGGATAAGATATTGGCTTCCTGCAGTCACCACTAGAGGGAGCTAAGTGCAAACTGGTTATACATTGAGCTAAATAATGACAGTGTGTTATTTCTTTACATCTATGTCTGTGCCGAGGATTTACAGCTCTGTATCAGGAGACTGAGCAACTTATCAAGAAATTGGGAAAAATAGCAAGATTTGGACCAAAAATTATCACAGTGTACCGAGGAAGAGTCACTTTAGCTCACCATCTGCCAGGGCATGCTGGGATTTTTGCACTAGCTGTAGAGTCACAGGAGGCTGACCAAAGGTGAATAAAATACAATTGGTGCATCAGAATAGAAAATATTCAGACATACAGTGGGTACGGAAAGTATTCAGATCGCCTTTAAATTTTTAATTCTTTGTTTCATTGCAGCCATTTGGTAAATTCAAAAAAGTTCATTTTTTTCTCAGTAATGTACACTTTGCACCCCATCTTGACAGAAAAAAACAAAAATGTAGAATTTTTTGCAAATTTATTAAACAAGAAAAAATTAAATATCACATGGTCATAAGTATTCAGACCCTTTGCTCAGACACTCATATTTAAGTCATATGCTGTCCATTTCCTTGCGATCCTGCTTGAGATGGTTTTACGTCTTCATTGGAGTCCAGATGTGTTTAATTACACTGATAGGACTTGACTTGGAAAGGCACACACCTGTCTATATAAGACCTCACTGCTCACACTGCATGTCAGACCAAATGAGAATCATGAGGTCAAAGGAACTGCCCAAGGAGCTCAGAGATAGAATTGTGGCAAGGCACAGATCTGGCCAATGTTACAAATTAATTTCTGCAGTACTCAAGGTTCCTAAGAGCACAGTGGCCTCCATAATCCTTAAATGGAAGAAGTTTGGGACCACCAGAACACTTACTGGACCTGGCCATCCAGCCAAACTGACCAGTCGTGGGATAAGAGCCTTTGTGAGAAAGGTAAGGAAGAACCCCAGGATCACTGTGGCTGACATATGAAAGCCCGCATAGAGTTTGCAAAAAAAACACATGAAGGACTCCCAGACTATGAGAAATAAGATTTTCTGGTCTGATGAGATGAAGATAGAACTTTTTGGTAATAATTCTAAGCGGTATGTGTGGGGAAAACCAGGCACTGCTCATCATCTGCCCAATACAATCCCTACAGTAAAGCATAGTAGTGGCAGCATCATGCTATGGGGGTGTTTTTCAGCTACAGGGACAGGACAACTGGTTGCAACTGAAGGAAAGATGAATGCGGCCAAGTACAGAGATATCCTGGAAGAAAACCTCTTCCAGAGCGCTCTGGACCTCAGACTTGGCCGAAGGTTCGCCTTCCAACAAGACAATGACCCTAAGCACACAGCTAAAATTACAAAGGAGTGGCTTCAGAACAACTCTATGACCATTCTTGACTGGCCCAGCCAGAGCCCTGACCTAAACCCAATTGAGCATCTCTGGAGAGACCTGAAAAGGCCTGTCCACCAACGTTCACCATCCAACCTGATGGAACTGGAGAGGATCTGCAAGGAAGAATGGCAGAGGATCCACAAATCCAGAGGTTAAAAACTTGTTGCATCATTTCTAAGACGACTCATGGCTGTACTAGCTGAAAAGGGTGCTTCTACTTAATACTGAGCAAAGGGTCTTATGTACTTATGACCATGTGATATTTCAGTTTTACTTGTTTAATAAATTTGCAAAAATTTCTACATTTCTGTGTTTTTTTCTGTTGATGGGGTGCAGAGTGTACATTAATGAGAAAATAAAATAACTTTTTTGAATTTAAATTGCTGCAATGAAACAAAGCGTGAAAGATGTAAAGGGGTCTGAATACTTTCTGTACCCACTGTATATGTGCTCAGACATACAGTTATGTGCACTTGTTGCTGTAGTATTACAGTTAGGAGGGTGCACAGATTGGTAGCATTATTACACAGTACATACAATTATATTTCTAGGTTTCAACCCAAAAGACTCTAAGGTCAATAGGTAATTTAAGTTAATTCTAATAGGAAATGTATACTGTAGTGATTATTCTGATTCACTATGTCACTGACCTCATGTGCAGGGCATTGCAGCTTAGGTATCCATAGTTAAGACCACTCATATAGTGATAGTTAGTTGGTCGTGGTCGTAACCATGGATACCTAAGCTGCAATGCCCTGCACGTGAGGTCAGTGACATAGCTAATCATGAGAACTATACTACATTTCTAATTGGAGGTATTTGCTAATATTCTTATTATTACACCTACTACATATTGGGATTGGATCTTAAGCCCGCTTTACACGCTACAATATATCTTACGATGTGTCGGCGGGGTCACGTCGTAAGTGACGCACATCCGGCATCGTAAGGTATATTGCAGGGTGTGACAGGTACGTGCGATTGAACGAAAATCCGTTCATCGCATACACATTGTACCTTTCTGTAGAATTGAACGGCAGGTTGTTCAATGTTCCTGAGGTAGCGCACATCGCAGTGTGTGACACCCTGGGAACATTGAACAGATCTTACCTGCGTCCTGCGGCTCCCGGCTGACAATACGGAAGGAAGGAGGTGGGCGGGATGTTTACGTCCCGCTCATCTCCGCCCCTCCGCTTCTATTGGCCGGCTGCCGCGTGACGTCGATGTGACGCCGAACGTCCCTCCCACTCCAGGAAGTGGACGTTCGCCGCCCACAGCGAGGTCGTATGGACGGGTAAGTATGTGTGACGGGGGTTAATTGTTTGTGCGGCACGTTCAACAAATTGAACGTGCCGCACATACGATGGGGGTGGGTACGATCGCATACGATATCGTATGCTGGATCGTAGGGTGTAAACCAGGCTTTAGAGATGGGATTACCCCTTTAAATAGCCAAATTCTGGATACTATTGCATATATGCATATCCACTTAAGAGTTTCTGTACATATTAAAGGGATTGCCAGCTACAGTACATCTATTCCGGGGCTTCCTTCATCTATGCTCATGACACCCAATTATACACATCTCACCCCACATTACTACAAAATACCAGGGATTGTCTGTCTTTTCTGTAACACGATGTCCTCCCTCCATCTGAATTGAATTTTTCCCAATTGGAAATTCTTCTGTTTCCTTTTCTACTAACTTATCTAAATGGATATTGCTATTTCCTTGAGTGGTAAATTTATTATTATTATTGTTATTGTTATTATTGTTATTATTATTATTATAGTAGTATTAACCTTTCCATACACATTGGATTAATACTGAATAAACTTGACAATTTCATAGAGACAGGCCGACCATTTCAAGTGTATAGTGATTTCCTGACTCTCCCTCAACAGATGATACCAGCAAAGACAAGGATCAGGCAGTAGAATCTCAGCATGTCCAATCGTCTTGATCTCAGTGAGGATAGCCATCACTTTTTCCCCTGTCCTCATACATAATGTATACACACTCAGCCAGATAGATGGATGTACCTTTCTCCCTGATGGGTAGATCATGCTCCAATAGTGAAGCTCTATCTTGTAACTGTATTATTTGCTGCAGTGATTTTCTGATTGGACGCAATTTAATTTCTCTTCATTTGTTTCCAAAGGGTTAGGGTCACTTACAAGGTACGACGAGTCTGTCGTGTCCACTGACTGGCAAGAAAAACTCACCCCAGAGCAATACTATGTGACCAGGGAAAAGGGCACCGAACTGGTGAGCATTGTGCACCGTACATGCCAGGAGTCTGGGAATGTCACCATGGGGGTCATTATTCCTGCCTATCTTGGCACGAAAGCTGTTATAGGGTACAGATCATGGTATATTATATAATAATGATATTATATGTCTCTGCTTAGCCTTTCAGTGGCATCTACCTAAACCACACAGAAGAAGGAACGTATCACTGCGCGTGCTGCGACTCTCCGCTGTTCAGGTGACGTTACGTGATGTGCACATTTTTACAAATAGCGTACATACTTCAGAGGCAATTGTGGCTCTTTTAGGGCTTTTTGCTCCAGTTTGGTTCCATCTCTTTTGCTTCTGCCTTAGGCGCGTTTCACACATGGGGTATTTCACCGGATCCGGCACACTCCAGTACAGTGCATTCATTTACAGTGGAAGCGCGACACCATGCGGACAAATGCGGTTGTACATGGTGTCGCGCTTCCACTGTAAATGAATGCACTGTACTGGAGTGTGCCGGATCCAGCAAAATACCGGATGTGTGAAACGGGCCCCCGAATTATCCTATTTTAAGGGCATATCCAACAAATATTTGTCCAATCTTTGCAACTGCAGTGGCACAGATATTATTTCCGGGTTGTCACCTTTTGGATTAATCAATGAATAACAGATTATGTCAATTAATCGTCCAACTATTGGTACGTCCAGTGCTAATATTTGGCATATTCCAGCACTCTTCTTGTTAAAAATCACACTATATTTTTCCAATGGTAAACAAGTATGATGGGGAGCAAACAGGAACGCCAACGCATTTCAAACACTCCGGTTCATACTCATGGTTTGTTGTCAATAATCACAAACTCCGCAAGTCACCGTAGTGAAATCAATAATCAAAATATCCCCAATTATGAGCTAGCATGATACACCCAAAAAAAACGGGATAGTGACCATGAGCAACTGGGTGAAAATAAAATGCCAAATTTAATTGAAGAGATATATTAAAAAATTCAAGTTACATTATATAAAACAATTTATGGACAAAAATATTCCCTTATTTTAGCAGCAACATATATAAAAATAAAGTGTTTAGTGCAAAGACCAATCATTAAATATTTTCAGATAATTCTTAGATATTTAAAATTGCATCATATCAAAATTGAATGCTCTGGTGGAATATTATAAAGTGCTGAGTAAGGACCAAACTGCCTTAGTAGATATATATAATCGTAATAAATATCCAGTGTCTACTAAAAATGTATGTAAAAGGTCCGCTACCTTAATGCGTGGTCTGATGATCCTGTTTGCTGCATACCCCACGCGCGTTTCGTGTGTTAATGTTCCTCAGGGGGCGCTGTTGTGTTGCCTAATGTGATGGTTAAAATAACCCACTACTATGCTTCACCCAAAATAAAGATTTAAACCAATACAATGCATACAAATTTGTAGAACAAATATAAATATACAGACACAGCAAATTTCTTTAAAGCAATACACAATGGGGACAAAATGAAACAACATTGCAGAACTGCATAAAAAAGGAACATCAAAAACACTATAAAAGTACACGACAAGAACAATATTGTATCAATAAATATATGAGAACATTTTTATAATTTCGCTTTGGTTGTCAAACGCAGGATCCAAACAGCCTCTCTACTTAACACGTTTCCTCCAATCACCACCTCGGAATCGCCTCTCTTTTGGGCTTAGACATATGAAATGTACTCAATAAAGATTTTTGCAGAAAGGAATTTTTTTAAATGGATGCTATATACGTTTCCCCTATAAAACAGGTGGTCTATTACACTGTTTTTAAATTCACTTAACCCCTTCACAACCTATGATGTACTAGTACTTCATGGGTCATGTTCCTGCCTTTGATGCGCTCTCACACGCTGAGGCCGCATCTTTTACCTGCATGTGTCAGCAGCTCCGCTGCTCTCCTGCTGGAGAACTCTCTTAGGCCCTGTGCGCACTAGATGTTTTTGCTGCGTTTTCTGCGGCGTTTTTTACTGCGTTTTTGTGCAGAAAACGCTGTGACATTGCTTTCCCAGCAATGTCTATGGGTTTTCAGAAGTGCTGTCCGCACACAGCGTTTTTTTGTAGCTGCGTTTTTGTGGTGACCACAAAAACGCAGCATTTCAATCTGGGGCGGCACATAAGCCTTTCCTAAGGCATAAAATATCAGCTGCAATGAAGAAATCTGAAGTGGTCATCTGAATTTTTAGCTGAAGCACAAGTATAATAAGGAATATTGGATTCTTCCATAGAATGTGTTGTTTGATTCTTCAGTTGTTTTTTTTTTCTTTTTCATAGTTCAGAGGCAAAATATAATTCTGGGACAGGCTGGCCTTCATTTTGGGAAGCCTATGGCACCACCAACAGGAATGATGAAAGAAGCACAAATGTTTTACAGAGGCCGGACTACTCTTTAGGATCTGCGGGAACAGAAGTAATTTGCAAGGAGGTAACTTTAACGTATGAGTAATATATAGCGGTAAAATGGTTTTTTCAGTTAGGACTAGCAATGTAAAAGTCCTGATCCACACGGTTTCAAATGTACCAAGTGCCAGACCCGGGCCCAGAATTCGGTAATAATCCGGGTCCAGTAAGTCAGGAAAGAAAGAGAAAATAAAGAAAATAAGAATGAAGCAAGCTCCTCATACTTACTGAGTCTCCAGCATGGCTATAACTGTTTCCGCCGGCGCTCATTTCACTTCCGGGGCCGCTCATTATCACTAATCCATATACACTGCTTTCCCCGCTCACCGGCAGTTCCCGTGTCTGTGATTGGTTGCAGTCTAACATGCTGTGACAGCATCTGCCTGCAACCAGTCACAAACCCTGTCTGTGGGTCCCTATCATGGTATAAAATATATAATAATATAAAAACTGGTGTAGAGTCCCCCCCCATATTATGATAGCCAGTACAGATAAAGCATACGACTACAGGCTGCAGCCCCCAGCCGTGCACCTATCTTGGCTGTGTATCAAAGTAAGAGGGACCGCATGCAGCTTTTTTAAACAATTATTTACAGAAATAATTTAAAAAAACGGCGTGTGGCCCCCCCCCCCCTAATTTTGATACCCAGCCATGATAAAGATGACAACCAGGGTTGGTATTCTCAGGTTGGGGAGACCCATGTTTACTGGGACCCCCAGCCTAAAAATAGCAACCTGCGAAGTGAAAAGAAATAAACACAAACACTCACAAAATCCTTTATTTGAAATAAAATACAAAAAGCACCCTCTTTCACCAATTTATTAACCACAAGAACACCCAAATCTGGCATAATCCTCCACATGAGGTCCCACAAAGATTCCAGCTGTGCTACAACTGATGTCACAGAAGAACATGACCGCATGCTGTAATTTCAGGCAGAGACTGAGCGATGAGCCAGGTAACCTGACCACAGGTAACCTCAGTAAACCTAAGTTCACAGACCTGCAGCTTCTGGCAGAAAACCACTTTTTTTGCCAAGAGATGCAAATTTGGTGATGAAACGTTTACGCCATATTCCTGCATCCAATCTACACTTCCTGGCAAAAAAACATATCATTACCGCATCATACCGCATGCAGTTTTAATGCCTTTTTTTTGCCAGGAGGTGTAGATTGGATGCAGGAATATGGTGTAAAAATTTCAGCACCAAATCTGCATCTCTTGGCAAAAAAAATACGGTTTTATATCAGGAGATGCAGTACTGTGAACCTGAGTTTACTGAGGTCACCTGAGGTCAGGTTACCTGCAATCACAGGTGGAGGACCGTGGCAACCTCCAGCTGTGACCGCTACTAACCTGAGTGATGTCACCGCTCATCACGCTGCTCATTCTCTACCTGAATTTACAGCATGATATCATGTTCTATGACAACTCCTCAAATGGAAAATTCTATGAGTTCCATTTATAGATTTTTTTTTTTTGATTGACCGATTTATGTATCTTTTTCTTTTTCCACAGTGTGATGCTCACCTTGGTCACGTGTTCGATGATGGTCCCGAACCTTCTGGGCAGAGATTCTGTATCAACAGTATTGCACTCAGCTTCAAACCAAGTTAAATTTCAGCAAACTATAGGAAGATAAGGAAAATTTGTTAAAGGGGGTTTCCAGCACATAAATATTGGTTGTATAGGCCATTGATATTTGATCTGTGGGTATCTAAACTCTGGACCAAATAGGGTTAGGTCATTATTATAGTTCTGTAAAAACCCTTTAAGAAATGTTTTGACTTTTTTTGTATTTATGGGAAATCCATAATTTTTGCCATTTTTTTTTTTACTTTTTGATCTGTACTTTGTGTTTTGTGACAAGCTGCCTTCATTAGTATGAAACATATCCTCTTGTGGCAATTGTTACAGTTTGCGAACTATGTGGAGTTAATATTGTTTTATGTAAATCCAAAGCAAAACATTTTCCAGCCTGGAGTTCATTAAAAGGAACCGGTCACCAGATTTGTCCCCTATAAACTGCAGCCACCGCCAGTGAGCCCTTATATACAGCATTCTAGAATACTGTATATTGGTGCCCAGGCCACCGTGTATAACGTAAAAAGACCTATGATACTCACCTAGGGGGCGGTTGGGTCCGATGGGCATCCCTGGTCTCGGTCCAGTGCCTCCTCTGTTCCTTCCATCACCGTGCTCTTTCCCAGCTCCTATGGATGACGCAGCCTTTGTCATCCACACAGAGGCTTCCATCGTGCTCCTACGCATGCGCACTTTGATCTGCCCTGCTGAGGATATTGCAAAATACTGTAATGCGCAGGCTCGGGGAAAGGTCAAAGAGCCTCCCGTACGTGCGCACTACAATACTTTGATCTGCCTTCAGCAGGGCAGATTAAAGTGCGCATGTGCAGGAGTGCAGTGGAGGTCTCTGTGTGAATGACGTAGGACGTGTCATCCACACGGGGCTGAGGAGGACGGTGACTGCACAGGATAGAGGAGGCACCAGACCCGAGATCAGCAACGCCCATTGGACCCGAGCGCCCACAGGTGAGTATAAGTAGTCTTTTTTACGTTATACAGAGCGGCCTGAGCAGTTATATACAGCATTCTAGAATGCTGTATATAAGAGCTTACTCCTGGAAGCTGCAGGTTATAAAGGAAAATGCTGGTGACAGGTTCCCTTTAACAGACTAAATATTACAAATTAGCTTTCTTCTAGAAGACAGAACTGTAATACCACCTATTATCTACCTTATAAGTCAATGTCTGATCTTTTAAAGTAGATTTGTACCCAGATTTACCAATGCATACTGCATATACCGTAATACTAAATAGACCTCTCAGGCCTGATGAGCATGCACTTACTTTGTGAAAACGTGGCTCTGTCCGTGGTCTCCTGGCACCTCTAAATAGGGCTTCCATGGATAGGCTACTTTGTCAGGTCTTGGTGGAACATGGCTTTCACCCTTAAAACCTATTACATGAATGTGGATTTACACAGGGACCCTGGGTTGAGTCCTCAGAGTAGTTACTGTCCAGAAGAGTAGGCTGGCATAAAAAGTAAAAGCACCAGGTCAGAACTAGGAAGTTAGACAAGGGATAACATCTTCAAAAGGATCGTCAGTAAATGGGCTGAGGTCAGAACAAGAGTCAAACCTGCCAAACAGAAGCAGAAAAGCAGAAGTAAATCAAAGCTAGAATGAACTATAACTGGCAACTCCCATCAGTTAGATGGGAGATTTAGTAGGGTGTTGTGCTGTCTCATTGTCCATATGGACAGCACTAGCATATCTATACTACCAGACTGGACGGCACTGCTGGTCCACTACAGAGCCTGTAATCAGGTCTGGGAGAAAATGTGACACTTTGATAATCCATGTCAGAATAGCTGTATAATCCTTGCCTGAAGGTTACCTCTTTCCAGCCTGATTGACAGCTCCTCAGTGTTCTGCTTTCTTGCAACTGCTAAGATTTGACATTGCTCAACAACTTGCACTCATAAAATGCTCAACTTAATGTTAAGATTATACAGTCATTCACACTTGGATTTTCAGAGTAAATATATCAGTTTCATCAGGTCTAAAATATCTATTTCATAATGTATGTAATAATGTTTGTATTTAATAATGTATGCTGTTTGAATTGTGAAATCTGGAGGCACATCTGTTTTACGGAGTCATGCAGAATGATGATTTAAAGAGGACCAACCACCAGGATTTTCCTATATACTAAAGCCAGTGCTATACTGGCGCTATCAGGCTGATTCTATACATGCCTTTAGTTGTGAGATCGGATGTATAGTTTCTGAAATACAGGCAAGTAAAGTTTGTGAATGCATTGTTATTTGATGACAGGTGCAATGGAATATCTAATAGGTGGGTCAGGTTTTGCTAGTTATTCCCGCTTTTGTCTGTCTGCCTGTACTTCCTCCTCCCTGTCTTTCCCCTCTCCTTCCTTCCTCTGTAATAACAGAGGCAGGGGGTTGAAGGACGGGCAGCAGACAGGGGCGGGAATAACTTGCAAAACCCGGCCCACCTATTAGATATTCTGTTGCACCTTTCATCAAATAACAATGCATTTCACAAACTTTACTTGCCTATATTTCAGAAAGTATACATCCGATCTCACAACTAAAGGTATGTATAGAATCAGCATGATAGCGCCAGTATAGCACTGGCTTTAGTTTATATAGGAAAATCCTGGTGGTTGGTCTTCTTTAAGCCAAACCCAAGTCTTCTTAAAGAGAAAACTATCAGCAAACAGTTGAATATAGGTTAATTCCCCTTGTTGGTACAGAGCATTAGTTGGCTGGACGAGAGGCCACTGACTTGGGTCTAGGTGGGTAGCGTTGGGTGACACTAGAGAGCTTTCTTTCTTCTGGAGGAGAGCTAATTTGCATGACTTAAATGACTTCCCAAGCCAGTTGGTTGTCTGCAGAAGGAAAAATATTACCACTAGGGATGATCGAATACTTCAATTATCCGGCTTCGCGAATATTTTCCGAATACCTCGCCACTATTCGCGAATATTCGAGGCGCAATGTAAAGGATGCTTTACACGTTGCGACATCGCTAGCGATTGCTAGCGATGTCGAGTGCGATAGCACCCGCCCCCGTCAGTGGCTTGATATGTGGTGATCGCTGCCGTAGCGAACATTATCGCTACGGCAGCGTCACACGCACATACCTGGTCAGTGACGTCGCTGTGACCGCTGAACAATCCCTCCCTCAAGGGGGAGGTGCATTCGGCGTCACCGCGACGTCACTAAGCGGCCGGCCAATAGAAGCAGAGGGACGGAGATGAGCGGGACGTAACATCCCGCCCACCTCCTTACTTCCGCATTGCCGGTGGAGGCAGGTAAGGAGATGTTCGTCGTTCCTGCGGTGTCACACACAGCGATGTGTGCTGCCGCAGGAGTGACAAACAACATCGTACCTGCTGCAGCAACAATATTAAGGAAATGAGTGACGTGTCAACGAGCAACGATTTTTCACGTTTTTGTGCTCATTGATCGTCGCTCATTTGTGTTACACGCTGCGATGTTGGTAACGGCGCCGGATGTGCGTCACTAATGATGTGACCCCGAGATATATCGTTACCAATATCGCAGCGTGTAAAACACCCTTAAGTCTATGGGAAACCCGAATAACAACTATTCGGAACTATTCAGGCTTCCCATAGACTTACATTGCGCATCGGATAGTCGAATAGCGGCGAGGTATTCGGAAAATATTCGCGAAGCCGGATAATCGAAGTATTCGATCATCCCTAATTACCACCCAAGACTAGAGATAGTAGCACATGGAAGAGAAGCCAAAGATATTGTGTATCTCCTGTTCTGCAATTTTAGATACTATTATATTCATATCATAACCCCATTTAAGACCTTAGTTATGACTCCATCTAACTCGGATATCTCTTCTTCCTAAGGCCTCCTGCATTCATTTGTTTTCCAATGTGCCCTTTTCCAGACAGTGCCCTATGTACAATGCTATTGTACATTACAATCAATGCCTTTACAGGTGCCATCATAAAACAACCTATTTTTAAACAAAGTTTTTATGTTAAATGTATTTTTTTAATTTTTTATCATGTTTTTTTTCCACTTTCCATATCTCTATCTTTATTTTTTTAAAAAACAACAACAGCAACTTATTATAGCTAGAGTGATACCTCCTGTTATGTACACATGACTTTCAGCAGTCTCATTATCATTACAGACAAGATAAATACACTAAATAGTAGATGACACACAAACTTTCCTATACAAATCAATGAGGAGAGCCAATCCTATCGCAGCGTGTGTCCATGTGGCCTCCTGTACAGCACAAAAAGTACCAGTAGCCTGTTCGAAATACAAAGAATATTTAAAAAATACATTTAATAAAAAAAGACCTGATTTTTTTCTTGACTTTCTGGAGTTAAAGGGGTTGTCCACTTTTTGGACAGCCCCTTCTCAATCAGAGTGTTTGCCCCTGATAAAATAATAACATTTAGGCTGAATGCAAACGATGGTATGGCATCCGATGCGAGTGCTCCGGTCTGATATGCTAACGACCCTTGGCACCCACTGTGCTGCCAGCATGAGCAGAGTGTCATGTGACTGTGATCTGATCCTGTGATCAGATCACAGCTGCGGAGGAGAGGGAGGGATTAATCTCCCCAACTCCTCCATTGTCAACTGATGTGATTATCGCACTGCACTCGGATGTCATCCAAGTGCAGTCCAATGTTTCACCCACACCTATAGATAGTATGGATGCGAGTGACACCATCTCTCGCTGACAATCGCAGCATGCTGTGACTTTTTGCTCATCCAGAATCTGGATGAGAAAAAAGCTGACCATCTGCTCTCCCTCATTGAATAACATTGGTACAAGTGCAATGCGAGATTTTCTCGCATTGCACTCGTCCAAGTCATACGCTCGTGTGAGCGTACCCTTATAATCCCCTCCGGTGTCGGCGCTGTTCCAGCAGTGTCAGCACTGGCTCTCATGATGTTGTTACGTCACACGAGCCCTCCACCCTGTTGGCGCCAGCTTCACTCTCTTCTCCGTCAGACAAATTGAACATCAAGAGGATGTCAGGGCTGTGGCTGGCGCTCACCTCCCCTTAATGGAGGCGAAGAGAGTGAAGCCGGCGCCAACTGGGTGCAGGGCTCTTATGACGTAACAACATCAAGAGAGCCAGTGCTGACACCGCAGGAACAGCGCCAACACCGGACGTGACTGTAAGTGGTATTATTTTAACAGGGGCAAACACTGTGATTGAGAAGGGGTTGTCCGAGTGGTGGACGACCCCTTTAATGTACAGCGCTGTTACTTTCAGTAGTACCCTGTGATTGTACATTTCTGCCCACACCACAGGGAAAACTAAAGTATTTCTCAAATACAATAGGAAGATTCCTTATAACAGCTTCTTGTATCACCAATTTATAAACCCACAGCAGGGGCGCTGTTTATGGTAGATGGCCGCCATCTTTTCTTAATCCTGTACAACCCCTCGTCTTTTTTTTTGAGCCAAACAAGCCTCCATTTTTGGCATTCTCTGCAGCCTGCAATAATAGACAGATCTGATTTACTGTCACTTGTCAATATGCAAATATGATCATATTACATGTTGTATAATTCTGTATGATTTATATACGTTTTGTTGTATTATATTGTAAAGGGTAATATATCTGTAACCTACAATGTCGAGTGAAGACTATTAATGTGGCAGACAGTATGGACACTTCAACTGAGCTTACAAATAAGATCTGTAAGATCTGGAATAATGATGCAAAAATTTGGGAAGAAAGTTACCGTCTTATTCAATAAATATTTTTCTTGGAAAACCTTCTCTTTACATGTGAATTTATTTCTCTGTGACTGTTCAAACACGGGCAGTTCGCTCCTGTATTACATGACGCGTAATTCCTGGTGGATTGTTCAGTGAGTTATTAGGGAAGCTCAATGGTTAGCCATTACACAGGTTACTATGTATCTGTAGCGCCCCTGAGCCACTCAGGGCACTACTAGGTACTGCATCCCCACAATGATGCAGGGCCTACCCTCTGGGACCTGGAATACCTGTGCCAGTAACACCTGCACACACCAAAAATCCTAGTTACCACTCCACACCAGGGGGCACTGCTAGTCAAATAAGGGGAGGGCCACCCACTGGGCAGAGCCTGACCAGAGAACTAGGCAGCCTGGTGGGAGGGGAGAGGAGTCTGTCAGAATGTAGTGAAGGGAGCAGACGTGCCTCGAGCTGGGTCTGTGTAACTGTGACCCGGGGGCACAGGAGAAAGGTTGCCAGAATAGGAGCAAACTAGTACCTCTGGAAGAGAGAGGGTCGCCAGGGTACGGTACAAGGGAGCACCACTGGAACCAAGCACGCACGGGGCACAGGGCCCTTGTTAAGGCGACAGTTTCATACGGCCTGGCAAATCCTCCACAGTGAGGGTCATCCACAGGCCTCACTGACCTACAGATCCGGGGGCATCTGCAGTAAAGCAAGGATCGGGGTTCAGACACATACCTCACCAAAGGGTCCACACTGCCTGCCGAACGGACAGACCGCTGTATCACAGCTGGGGGACCCCCAAAGTTACAGGCTTCGGGGTCCCAACTACACTGAGAGTGCTAGGGACAAAGCAACCGAGTCATTAAACTGGCACTGCAATACAGGGACCTGAACCAGCCGTCCACAGGGTGAAAGTGAGTAGACACTGTTCATTACAACCCCGGTGTGGTCTTCTTCATTATAAATTGACAAAAGCTCCCATCTCACAAATCCCCTGGCTCAGCCCTGCCTGCGGAGGGCCTACCACCATAGTTGCCATCACCATCAGCCCGGGGGTAATTCCACTAAGTAGCGGCGGTTTCATCCTATTAACCGCAACCTGCAGGTGACGTCACATAAAGTACTTTTATCTCCCATGTAAATAACCCCTTTTCAAAAAGGCCCCAGGGCATGGGACTGGGCAATGGTCACCAAAGTGACATTCCTAAATAGTGAACTGCCCGGGACCGAGTACCCCATTCCCTGGGTGACACATCCACAGGATAGGTGATACCTTACTGATAGCTGGAGGTCTGACCGTTGGCCTCGCAACAACTGATTGGCTGAATGGGGAATATTTATTCCTGATGGGGCTCTTTAATCTTCATTTCAAAATGGAGTGCAAATTGGACGCCCGACTGCTGCTACATTTACTCTTGCCGGCTGGAAGAGCCACAGCGCAGCGTTCGGCAGATCCATAAGGAATGAATGGAGTGGCAAATGAGCCCGTGCACTGCCGCTCCACTCTATAATGGGGATAGAAGTGCCCTTTTTTGCCGATCGTTGTGGAACTCTGCAACCTGCATAAATTTCATGGGACCCCATGGCAGAAGTCATAATTGAACCTCTCCCCAGCAAAAACAGACATTTACGGCAAAGTACATGGAGTCATGGCCCATAGGCATAGTCAAAGACGGGACAGAGGAACATGTACTGACAGAAAGAAGGATATGCATTGCAGCACTTACATAGTATTTTTGCCCCTAGTGAAGAGCATCAGTGTTCGTGTGTCGCCCAGGGTTATGGGGTACTCGGTCTCGGGCGGTGTATAGCTGGGGAATGTCACTTTGGTGGCCGTTGCCCGGTCCCGTGCCCTGGGTCCTTTTTGAAAAGGGGCATATTTACAGGGGATTAGACTGGTATTCTCTCGTGACGCCACTTGTGGTGTTGCGGCTATGTGGATGGAGCCGCCCCTGCATAATGTCCACTACTGGGGCTGGTGTAGGTGGCAGCCTGGATGGTAGGCCCTCCGCAAGCAGGGCCAGGCCCCAGAGCATAGGTGATGTGACGGGTGTCGGAAGAAGGTAGTCCACACAATGGGTTCAGTGCAACTGGTTCTTTACTCACTTTCTGGTGGTAACTGGTTACCCGAGGTCGGCTGGTTTCACCTTCAGGTCCCCTTCAATCCAGTGCCAGTTTAGTAATCTGATGCCTTCTTCCCCTGCATCTGTCTGTGGTTGGTGGGTCCCCGTGGCGTAGAGCAACTGGGGGTCCCTGTTCGGTAGTTTTTCCACTGCTGTCTACCTGACAGTAGCGTGAAGCTTGTGGGGTTGGAGTCTCTGGTCCTGTCCCTGGTTCTCCCTTTGCTACTGAGTCTCGGATTTTGAGGGTCAGCGAGGTCCTTGATGGCCCCCTTGCTATGCAGGTGTTAACAGGCCTGCCTGGAGCTTCTGCCTGTCCTAGGGTCCTGTACCTCGTCGGTGCATAGTTCCGGGAGTACTCCACCATACTCCACCAGCAACTATCCTCCTGGGCACCAGGTTACTGCTCACTCCAAGTCAGTCCGTCTCTTCTCATCCACCTTCACTCCTGAACTTCCTTTCTCTGTCTGTTCACAGTCCGCCCCTCCCACCTGGTCAACTAGTGGACTGGACTGTCTCCACCTCTAGGCGGCCATCCTTTGGTCCGACCCTAGCCTTGTACCATTGTATGGAGGATTGTTGGGGAAAACTGGGATTACCTGGAGTGTTTGTGTTACAGGCATTGGTAATCTGGGACCCTAGGGGATAGGCCCTACATCCCCGTAAGGATGCAGTACCTTGTAGCTCCCTGATGGCTTCAGGGCGCTACATGCGCACTCACTACGATAACCATTTCATGGCCCCTATACAGTATGATACCAACAAAAAGGTCCCCCACATTAAATATAATACATCTACAGCGAATTCCTCCACAGTACCCTCCACACGCATAGTATGATGGTCCCACAACAAAGAATGATGATGGACAGCTTATCAAAAAATCACTGATAGAAAAAACTTTTTATGGACATGTTGCAAATAATCTGTATAAGTTTCAAAAAATCACAGATGTTTTAAAAAAAATTTATGGACAGGGCAAAAAATTGACCTATTTTTATGGACTATCCAGGAATTTCTGGACAGTTGGCAACCTAGATAATCAAAAAGACAAATGACAGTAATCTCCAATGTCTATTAGTTCCATTAGGCCCATGAAGTGGTGGTAAATAGCTTATAATAGAGCCTGAATAGATGATCTAACAAAACGCAATGTATTGTCCCTTATAATGAGACGATTCCCATCTAAACATTTCATTTTTCTCTTTTTTTGGTCATTGAAAAGTGCGGTAAGTAATTCAGTGTCAAGCAGATGTACATTGTAAGTAACAGTTTACATTACGGATTTTACCCACACGGTCGTCCTTGACCGCGAGGGGTCACGTCCTCGTAGTATTTTAGCGGATAATAAGCACTTTCACTACTTTCTCATATTAAATGGCGCTCTGAAGAGATCTCTATTATCCTTTTATAGAAGTTGACAACACGTCGGTTGAAAAACTATTTAGAATTAATAATGACAATTACTTCCTAAGACAAACGGGGTCACAGGGGCCATTGTGGTATTTCTCCCACATATCCCGGATTCCATGGGAAAGTCAGTCTTAATTAAACACACAGAACCGAAAACAAGGTCTTTCCATTATGTCTTGTGCCGGAGCACACGCCGCCAGTAGTGAGGGGCTTAATTTGATGAGTTTCTGTTCAGACATATTGTATACACAGGGCTGTCTCAACACCTTCCATGTTAATTGGACAAGGTAGTATCAAGTAGCTGACATTATCACAGGGCCGCATTGGCATGAGGCTCCTTGGCACAGACTCATTTCCATATCAATAAATAAAGACTGGCAGCTCGGCACTGTATACACCTGTGGATCCTTTGTTTCCTTCCCAGTTCTGCTTCAATGCATTCAAGACGCTGAATAAACACAACATTTACTTTTACAGACTTCATTTCATGAGATCATTACACTTGAGAAAGGTTTACACTAAATGATTATTTCCCAGAAGGAAGGAGGTGATAACGCTACTCGCCAATCGCTTATTAGCCATTGCACAGTGTACATGGGCCTCTAGGTCACAGTGTGTATTTGTTCTGCCAACTAGTCAAGTACTAATTAAAAATTGGAGCTGATGGAGGTGCAATCAAAGGCAAAAAGCATTGGGAAATCTGCATGGAAGAGAAACAGACTTGCAGTGTAATCTGTAGCAAGATATGAATGTATTATGCCGATTCATTTTTTGCTTTGGAAAACATTATTGTATAATAGCATAGCAGTGCGCCGATGGCTCTTTGCTCCATTATAGCGGTGTTCTAAGGATACAGGTACTGTATAGTGGAAAACCTAGATTACCACAATTGCAAGTTTCCCTCCCCTTTGGGCCAGATCCTTGTTGCCCCCTCTACAATTACAATCACCCCTGGATATAGTCATTGTGGGAGATATGGTCTAAGGTATTGGTGTGGAACCTGCAGTGCCAGCATCAGGACATATTTTGTATGTGGAGTCAGTGTGCTCCAGTGATATTCCCACCAACGTCAACATGTACTACACAGTAGCCCCGATGACTCTTGTAATGTATATGCCCCAGTATCTCCTGTGATATACAGTGCCTACAAGTAGTATTCAACCCCCTGCAGATTTAGCAGGTTTACACATTCGGAATTAACTTGGCATTGTGACATTTGGACTGTAGATCAGCCTGGAAGTGTGAAATGCACTGCAGCAAAAAAGAATGTTATTTCTTTTTTTTTTTTTTTTTTTTTTAAATTGTGAAAAGTTTATTCAGAGGGTCATTTATTATTCAACCCCTCAAACTACAAGAATTCTGTTTGGTTCCCCTAAAGTATTAAGAAGTATTTCAGGCACAAAGAACAATGAGCTTCACATGTTTGGATTAATTATCTCTTTTTCCAGCCTTTTCTGACTAATTAAGACCCTCCCCAAACTTGTGAACAGCACTCATACTTGGTCAACATGGGAAAGACAAAGGAGCATTCCAAGGCCATCAGAGACAAGATCGTGGAGGGTCACAAGGCTGGCAAGGGGTACAAAACCCTTTCCAAGGAATTGGGCCTACCTGTCTCCACTGTTGGGAGCATCATCCGGAAGTGGAAGGCTTATGGAACTACTGTTAGCCTTCCACGGCCTGGACACCCTTTGAAAGTTTTCCCCCCGTGCCAAAGCCAGGCTTGTCCGAAGAGTCAAGGCTAACCCAAGGACAACAAGGAAGGAGCTCCGGGAAGATCTCATGGCAGTGGGGACATTGGTTTCAGTCAATACCATAAGTAACGTACTCCACCGCAATGGTCTCCGTTCCAGATGAGCCCGTAAGGTACCTTTACTTTCAAAGCGTCATGTCAAGGCTCGTCTACAGTTTGCTCATGATCACTTGGAGGACTCTGAGACAGACTGGTTCAAGGTTCTCTGGTCTGATGAGACAAAGATCGAGATCTTTGGTGCCAACCACACACGTGACGTTTGGAGACCGGATGGCACTGCATACGACCCCAAGAATACCATCCCTACAGTCAAGCATGGTGGTGGCAGCATCATGCTGTGGGGCTGTTTCTCAGCCAAGGGGCCTGGCCATCTGGTCCGCATCCATGGGAAGATCGATAGCACGGCCTACCTGGAGATTTTGGCCAAGAACCCGCTCCTCCATCAAGGATCTTAAGATGGGTCGTCATTTCATCTTCCAACAAGACAACGACCCAAAGCACACAGCCAAGAAAACCAAGGCCTGGTTCAAGAGGGAAAAAATCAAGGTGTTGCAGTGGCCTAGTCAGTCTCCTGACCTTAACCCAATTGAAAACTTGTGGAAGGAGCTCAAGATTAAAGTCCACATGAGACACCCAAAGAACCTAGATAACTTGGAGAAGATCTGCATGGAGGAGTGGGCCAAGATAACTCCAGAGACCTGTGCCGGCCTGATCAGGTCTTATAAAAGACGATTATTAGCTGTAATTGCAAACAAGGGTTATTCCACAAAATATTAAACCTAGGGGTTGAATAATAATTGACCCACACTTTTATGTTGAAAATGTATTAAAATTTAACTGAGCAACATAACTTGTTGGTTTGTAAGATTTATGCATCTGTTAATAAATCCTGCTCTTGTTTGAAGTTTGCAGGCTCTAACTTATTTGCATCTTATCAAACCTGCTAAATCTGCAGGGGGTTGAATACTACTTTTAGGCACTGTATATGCTACAGCATCTCCCGTCATGTAGATGTTGTAGCCCCAGTGTCTTATATGTGATATATGTACAGCAGTATCTGTGTCTTATCTGTGTCTCCTATGTGATGTATACAACAGTCTCTATGCCTCCTTTGTGATGTATATACAGCAATCTTAGTGTCTGCCTATGTGATTTATACACAGCAGTTTCAGGGTCTCATTTGTGATATATACAGCAGTCTCAGTGTTTCCTATGTGATTTACCTAAAGGAATCTGTGTCTCCTTTGTGATGTACATGTAACAGTCTCAGCACCACCTATGTGATGTGTATATATAGCAGTCTCAGTGTCTCATTTGTAATGTATATACAGCAGTTTCAGTGTCTCCTATGTAATGTATATACAGTAGCCTTGGTGTCTCCTTTGTGATATAAATACACCAGTCTCAACACCTCCTATGTGATGTATATATAGCAGTCTCAGCACCTCCCGTTTAATGTATAGACAGCAATCTGAATGTCTCCTTTGTGATGTATATACAGCAGTCTCAACACCTCGTATGTGATATATATATATATATATATATATAAAAGCATTCTCTCTGCCTCCTATTTGATCTATACAGCAGGCCCAGCATCTTATATATGATGTGTACGCAGCAGTCTCAGCACCTCCCATGTGATATATAGACTGAATGTCCCCTTTGTGATGTATATACAGCAGTATCAGCACCTCCTATGTGATAGATACATATATATAGTATATATACTGTGTGTATATATATATATATATATATATATATATATATTTATAGCAGTCTCACTGCCTCTTATGTTATGTATACAGCAGTCCCAGCATCTCCTATGGGATGTGTACTTCAGAACTCCCATTGCTTCAGTTTTATAAACGTCACATGAGCAGTGATAAATTTCCCACTGTGAGCCCGCTGGAGTGGAAAGCACAGTCATTGATTATACACCCTACTCTCAAACACTGTGAAACTGGTGAGTGTTCTTTCAATTGTTTGCTTAGTCCTATGGAGTGGCTGCCCACGACTTGGAGATTGTGTGGGTTGGATGACCACGCTCCCGTATAGACCTGTCCCTTGAAAGGGAGAGAGTGGTGACAAAAAGTGTAAAAGCCAACAGAGCACTGAACAAGAAGATTGTACTTTTTTTTTTTTTAATTTATTTTTACATGTTGCAAGTACAGAGTACAGTATTTGTAAAGTAAGTTACATAAATGAGAAATGGGGAAAAAAAGACAATCTTCCTCATTTATCACATTATTTGAAACAGTTGCACCAAAATATTACATATTTGTAATAATGTAATGACAAAACCTACCAGACCAGCAAAGGAATATTACCGCATCCACGGTGACTTCTGATGTGAATCTCATTATTCCATTTATTACAATTACATTTGCAGTTAATCCCTCTATGTACATATTTTATTAGATTTTATGGTGCTATTACCTTTGCAACCCCATATTGTAATGTTGGATATTTCTGTGCATCCTGCGCTAGATATAGTACATGATACTGTAATAGAACGAATGAGGACTATAGATAAATATATTAGTAAATCGCTGACTTAGTGACGATCCCAAATGGAGAAGGCATCCTTCTGAGTGATGGGGTGTTTCGTCGGTATCCGTAAAGTCCATTGTAGCCAATCACCGGCTTCATTGAAGATAAAAACAAGCCATGGCCCCTGGTGTGCTCTGCAGAATGACCTAGGACAAGACATGAATACTGATAACATGGTGCAGTCATCATAGGTAGGAAGGCTATAGACTTTACTATTGACTGTTAGATTGGTCAAAGACCATGCAGAAGGCTTCTGTTACGCTACTCTAGTGGGGGCCCTGAAGCTAGCTGGAGAGACAGCTCCAATATGCAGTAAGCAGACAAACCCACTAGAGGGCGATAACATACAATAGAGTAGTCAGCAAGCCAAGTCAGTATCAGGATGTCTTGTCAATACCAAGGGAAAAGCAAGTTGTGGTCAGGTGGAAGCCAGGGGTCGGATACCAGGAAGTCTAGGAAATGACAGAAGGGAGAAACAGAGCCAAAATCAGGAATAATAATCAAGGTCAGGAGCCGGGAGGTCAAAACTACAAGTAGAGGCGGAGAAGTCACAGGACAGGACCGGGGTTAGACGGACAGGGTAGAGGAGACACAAGACAGAATCGGGGAGTCAGGGAAACAGGATGGACGAGCGTTACAGGGAGGACACAGGTCAGGACGAGGTAGCTGAGAGGAAGGACAAATCAGATTACACTCATGGAAGCCAGACATGCACGCTGCAGAGTAGGACTATTACTGGCGGCATTCCAGAGGTAAGGTATCAGCACCAAGATATGCATGACCTCCGGAACAAGGCAGGATGGAACAAGCCCCTCCCATGATACCAGTACACCTGGAGAGAGAATACACGCTATGGCTCAGCAGCGACTGGGCCACACATAGATCATGACAGCTTCATTACTGACACCGGCCCACACATACCACTGCTGGGCACCTGAATGTTGCAGACAGTAGCAGATCCGTATTACTGGGGTGCACAAAGAGGCTATATACCTGATCTGAGACCCCAGGAGGAAACAAGAATAATAGAGCAAGAAGAAAATAAAACAATTAAAAGACCAAGACGGAAAATACCCACCTGCTAATAATAAAAAATGTAAATGACTGTACCTGACCCCAAGCTATTTCTGGTTAGTAGATAGAGAGCAGCTGCACCCTTGTGTTGGAAACGGTCAGCGAGGTCACCAAACGTAGATGTCCCTCCATGTGACTGTAAAAGCAAAGTATCAGTTACATGTCCTAGAAAAGACATTAAACCCCCAATCTATAGATGATTCTATCCTATGAACAGACATATCACTAGTGCAATCTGTGCAGTCACACGGGGGCCCAAGAGGTCGGGGGCTCATTTCTACCTCCAAATCATTGGAATTTTACTACAAATTCTATTTATAAAAATGTAAAATATTAGTAAAGGAACTCGACAGGTTGCAGTCCTTATGACAACCACTAGATGGCCACATGCAGACACATATAGCATAAGCAACCCCGCCATTGTGAAACCATGCTTTTTTGTTTTTTTCAAAGCGGGTCATTTCATGCATCCCATCTCATCATATGCTGAGCCAAGAGGAAAGTCAAGGAACAACATAATAATGGTGCCAGAGGCAGACATACCATTGGTACAACAGGGGCCCAAGAAGTAAGGGGTGGCACTTCCACCTCCAAAGCAATTGTAATTGTGTATCATGATGATCTATTTAACTGCAAAGAGCCCATATACTATTCTTGCACAGGGACCCTCGTCTTTCTCCATCCGTCTCTTAGTGGTGTCTTCTTATATGAAGGAGAGGGCCCCTGAAATGAGCTGTTAAGATCTATGAGTTGGATGTAGATCTCCCCGAGTATCTGCCTCCAGATCTTATTGTAAATGAATGGGGGCTTTACCGGTGTGAGACATATAGATCAGGAGAGCAGACTGTCAGTCATTACATGTCTCACTATGGTAACACCACCTTTCATATAAAATATTTCTTAGGTAGATCTATACTGCTCAAAAAAATAAAGGGAACACTAAAATGCCATTTTGTTGTTTAAGTGCTCCCTTTATTTTTTGAGCAGTATATTTCAGGCTTATAGATTTTAACAGCTCATTTACATATTTAAAAAATGTGGATTTCTCTGGAATAAGACATTGGATCGCAGATATGAAGGTATTTTATTTCACTTTCTATGAGGGTTGATCCTACTGAAT
Organism: Anomaloglossus baeobatrachus; assembly: GCF_048569485.1. NCBI lineage: Eukaryota > Metazoa > Chordata > Amphibia > Anura > Aromobatidae > Anomaloglossus > Anomaloglossus baeobatrachus. The sequence goes on along the minus strand of NC_134358.1, from coordinate 532,069,813 downwards.
TCTCTTTAAAACACTTGAGTCCCAGAACAACTGTTGGCTGTTGGCATTGTATATAGCACTACACCCCTGGAAAGAACAGTACATTTGTTTTTGCTCTGGGGTAGATCCTAAAAATCAATCATTTTTGTAAATGTAAGGCTAAATTCACATGTCCTGTAATCATCCGTTAGAACAGATCCTGTAGAGATCCGTTGGGAAACAAAGTTCTGCAAACACAACTTTTTGTACTTTTTTGAAATAACTGATTTCTTCCGGATCCATTTTGTTAAACATTGGAGTCTATGGACAACGTATCCGATAATGGATTGCTATTTAGTCATCCGTTATTCCTGCATTTGTAACAGATCCGTTATTTTTCTTACAAATGTAAGGTACGGTATATAGCAATCTGTTAACAAATCCACAGACTCCAATGTTAAAAAATCAGATCCGGCAGAAATCATTTTGAACAAAGGATCTCTGCAGGATCCTTTCTAATGGATGATTACAGGACATGTGAACTCTGCTTTACCTCAAAATCTTTGCCTTAGGATATTAGAATTCGTTAAGGGGTCACTTTTGACTTTTAGGATTGCTACTGCCAATAGGTGGCGCTAGAGTTCGTCTCCTTCCTCCCTGAAAAGACTATTTGAATATTTCTCAGAGGAGCATTGCAGCTATGACTTCTCACCACTGACAGCCAGATTGGTTTGTCAGTCTCCACAAGGAGAAGAGTTTTCACCTTAGACCCCACTATAGCTTACAGCCAGATCAGATCTCATACTTTGCACTGACGAGGGACAATCACCCCGAAATACCGTGTCTGCAAATTGGGGTTCTGATCTGGCATAAATCCTAACTCATAAAATTAGTTAAGGGGCCACTTTTGACTTGTAGGATTGCTTCTTCCAATAGATGGTACTAGGGTTCATCTCCTTCCTCCCTGAAGAGACAATTTGACGATTCCTTAGGATGACGCATGGGAAACTTTAGTGAACAAACTGTATCTTTAAGAACAATTTTTACGGCTCCGACACACACAAAAATATGGCAACTTTGCAAACAGTCTTGATTAAAAATTCCCTATTCCTTTATGTATACAGCTCCAATGCAGATCTCGGTGACACCATAATCAGGCAGTGATAAAAGAGATTACTGTCTTAACTCCACCCAAATAATAGTGCCATATTGTGCACTCAAAATGCCGCCCAACAGTACCAATTCTATAGGCCACAAACTGTATTCTATAGACACTTCTCTACTAACGGGCAATTCTGCTCACTCACCTGCCCTGTCCTCCTCAGGAGTGGTGGCACCGGTCTACTGTGGAAGTAACCTTGTACGTGGTGGTCCTTTTGGGCATTGTAAGGCGGTATGACAGAGCCGAGCTTTGGCAAGGAGACACTGTAATCCTTTGAGATGCTTTCAACAGCCACACAGTCCAGAACAAACCTCTTCTCCCTCCTCTGAAGTTCAGCTAAAGAAGGAGATGGTGCAAAGCGACTTAACAAACATAATTTTTCCTTCCTCGGAGACGCTTCAGATTCTGCCATTGAATCCGCTGATCCCGGGAAATGTGCAATGATTTTCTAAGCTGTACCTGGTCCTAATGAAGTCACAGTAGTCAATAGTGGCACAACAGAGCTCCCGGGGTGTTGCTATAGACACACAGAAACACAAGTTCAGGCCTCTTTCACTAACAATTAGTCTGTGGTCTCGGAACAAGCTTCCTGAGCAACACATACATACGGCTCTGCTACTAGGCAGCAAATTTGGAAAAACAATTTAGGATTTTCCTCTTGGATGCACCATCAAGACAAAGATTCATACATAGAGAGCCTGGATGATAGTGGAGGAATCTTCACCAAGAAAAAGTCTGCAAAATCCAAGGGATTGTTCACACGTAGCCTTTTTTCCATGCAGGGAAAAAACACAGCATTTTATCATTTTATGGCAGCAGCAATATCAATGATATCTAAAATCTCCTCCTTGGCCAGAGTTGGAACTCCTTTTTCTTATTTACTCTTTCTGGCTTATAGAGGAGCATCCTGAGCAATAGGCCAATCTCTAGGAGTTAAAGTAGTTGTCCATAAAGGTTCTTAAGGGTGCTTTACACGCTGCGACATCGCTAGCGATTGCACCCGCCCCCGTCGTTGTAACGATATGTGGTGATCGCTGCCGTAGTGAACATTATCGCTACGGCAGCGTCACACGCACATACCTTGGCAGCGACGTTGCTGTGACCGCCGAACAATCCCTCCTTCAAGGGGGAGGTGCGTTCGGCGTCATAGCGACATCACTGCGGCGTCACTAAGCGGTCGGCCAATAGAAGCGGAGGGGCGGAGATGAGCGGGACGTAACATCCCGCCCACCTCCTTCCTTCCGCATTGCTGGAGGGCGCAGGTAAGGAGAGTTTCGTCGTTCCTGCAGTGTCACACATGGCACAGCGAACAACATCATACCTGTGGCAGCAGCGATATTAAGGAAATGAACGACGTGTCAACGATCACGGTTTATTAACGATTTTGTGATCGTTGATCGTTGCTCATTAATGTTACACGCTGCGATGTCGCTACCGGCGCCGGATGTGCGTCATTAACGACATGACCCCGACGATATATCGTAGCGATATCGCAGCGTGTAAAGTACCCTTTAGGCTATGTGCGCACGTTGCGTTTTCCCGCGTTAATGCTGCGTTTTGAACTGCAGCGTTTCAGTGCCAAATTGCATGCGTTCTCCTTCCCCAGCAAAGTCTATGTAAAGTCCAAAAATTCAATGCGCAGGCTGCGTTTTTAAACACAGCGTTTTGGATGCCAAAAATCGATGCGGGAAAAAAAGCAGCATGTCACTTCTTTTGTGCGTTGTAGCTGCGTTCTCCACCCATTGAAATGAATGATGTGGGTCAAAACGCAACCAAATGCACTTGGACTGCATTTTAGTTGCATTCCGCATGCTTCTTGACAAGAAAAACGCAGGTCTTTTCAGTCTCTCTCTGTCATGTCGGTCAATCTATCTCTGTCTGTCGGTCTCTTTCTCTCTCTCGGTCTCTCTCTCTTTGTCTCTCTCTCTGTCCGTCGGTCGGTCTCTCCCCCTCTCTCATACTCACCGATCACCGTCGTGGCGCTGCACAGCTGTCACAAAGCTCCGGCGGCTTTTCCTCTCTTGAAAATGCCGGACGCTCATTATTCCATCTGGTATTCCCTGCTTTCCCTGCCCACCGGTGCCTATGATTGGTTGCAGTCAGACACGCCCCCATGCTGAGTGACAGCTGTCTCACGTCTACCAATCACAGCCGCCGGTGGGCGGGTCTATATTGTGCAGTAAAATAAATAAATAATTAAAAAAAAACGGTGTGCGGTCCTCCCCAATTTTGATACCAACCAGGGTAAAGCCACATGGCTGAAGGCTGGTATTCTCAGGAAGGGAAGCTCCACATTATGGTGAGCCCCCCAGCCTAACAATATCAGCCAGCAGCCGCCCGGAATTGCCGCATCCATTAGATGCGACAGTCCAGGGACTCTACCCAGGTCATCCCGAATTGCCCTGGTGCGGTGGCAATCGGGGTAATAAGGAGTTAATGGCAGCCCATAGCTGCCACTAAGTCCTAGATTAATCATGGCAGGCGTCTCCCCGAGATACCTTCCATGATTAACCTGTAAGTTAAAGAAAATGAACACATACACCTGAAAAAATCCTTTATTTGGAATAAAAGACAAAAAAAACACCCAGTTTCACCACTTTATAAATCCCCAAATTCCCCTCCTGGTCCGTCGTAATCCACACGAGGTCCCGCGACCCATCCAGCTCTGCTACATAGAGCTGACAGGAGCGGCCACAGACCGCGACCGCTCTCTGTCAGCTCCATGCAGCAACTGAAGTGAGCGCAATCAGGGATGACGTCCGCTGGATCCTCCAACTGTGACAGCAAGTCGCCTCAGTGACTGAAGTGATCAGCGGTGCCGTCACTCAGGTTACCAACGGCTACCGCTCTCAGGTGGAGGACTCCAGCTGTGACCGCGGGTAACCTGAGTGACGGCACCGCTGATCGCGCTGCTCACTTCAGTCACTCAGGGGATTAGCGGTCACCGGTGAGTCCTTCACTGGTGACCGCTAACAAGGACGCGACACACAGACAGAGCCGCGGGATGACAATGAAGTCGGGTGAAGTTCATCCGAGTTCATTCTCATCACGCGACTCTGTCTGTGTCTGCTGTCAGCGGGCATGTAGCAGAGCTGAATTGCCGGGGGAACGCACTGTCAAAAATGCATCCAAAACGCATGCAAAACGCATGGAAAATGCATCCAAAATGCATGCGCTTTGGATGCATTTTTTTACAAACGCAGTGTGTACATTTGTCCAGTCTGCCAGAGGGTGCGTTCTTTTCCGCACTGCACAGAACACAGGGCGTTGTCCCCATTGAAAAGACATTACCCTCTAGGCTCAGTTACCTTTAATAAAAACAAACAGACTGAGATTTACTCATTCTCCCGTGGTCCAGTGGTGAGTCTCTGCTGTTGTCACGATGTGTGGCTGTAGCTTTGGCTGTAGGCGCTGTCGTCATAATGCCAATCACCATACCTTTCGACCTTTACAGAAGAGAAAGAAGGATAAAGCATGTGGCACATAGCACGCCACAGCAGATTTTGACCCTGCCCCTAGTCACACCTGTCGCGGGCGGAGGAGGGGACGCTGCGCTCTCCCACTGCTCGGGTCCGGCTGCCGCTGCTGCTGCGGCCTGCTGCTGCTCGGTGGCTCGAGCGATGGGCCGGATCCCGGGGACTCGAGCGGCGCTCCTCGCCCGTGAGTAAAAGGGGTTTGATTTTTGGGATTGTTTATTGTCCGTGACACCACCCACGGTTGTGGTGATTGTGTGGACACCACCGCTGCTCTGTATGGGGATCCCGGGAGCGGTGACAGGGAGCAGCAAAGTTGTTGGTTCTCCCCTCCGTGGGTAGGGGGTAGTTGTCCCGGGGCCCAGTGATGAGGTGGGTGATGAGGGATGGCGGGGCCGGTGCAGGGCTTGGTGGGGTGCAGGGACGCGGGGGCAGAGCTGTGCCTCACGGCACTGTGGTACTCACTCAGCCTGAGACGGGGACACAGTTCTCGGTAAAACACCCGGCTGGAAAGACGGTTTCCACGGACGGCTGCAGTTGCTTTTCCCCAGTAGTTGACGGTGACGGTCCCTTTTTCCTGCACCTGAGATGATGATGGTAGCGATGGATTCCCACCGGTAACCCGCTCCCCGACTTGGTTATGGGCCGGAGGAGCCCTACTTTGCCCGCAGGCGCTGGCCCTGAGAAACTGGTGCCCTGGCGGTGGCGGTGTCTCTCTCCAACGGTTGGACTGTTGCCTTCAATCGGGACTTGGTTGTTGGGAGACCCAGAGGTCCCCTTCACTGACGGATTTGGCAAATTCACGGCGACTCCTAGCCTTGCCGGGATCCGAAAGGCCCCTGCCAATGGTGCTGACTGCTCTTCGTATACCGCTCCGGTACCGCCGGGCCACCACCCGTCCACGGTCCTTCCGGCAACCTCCAAGCAGCCTCTCCTGCAGACAGTCACCGCCGTCTGCTGACCTTGCTGTCTCAGTCCGGGGCACACACCCGGACCAACTTCAGGCTTTCTCAACTGTCACTTTTACTGTCACTACTCTCACTGTCCTCCTTCTCCTTCGTCTCACTTTGAACTCTTCACTTAATCTCCTCTCTCTTGCTCCTCTACCACTTCACTCTTAACTCTCACTCTTCCTAAACTCATCTCTTCACTCCTTCACTTCCCTAGCTTAACTGCCTGGTTTTCCCGCCTCCAGGGCTGTGAACTCCTCGGTGGGTGGAGCCAACCGCCTGGCCCACCCCCTGGTGTGGACATCAGTCCCTGGAGGAAGGCAACAAGGATTTTTGTGTAGCTTTGGTGTACCTATCCGGGGTGTAGGGTGTGGTGGTGTCATGACCTGTGACCCCTGGCTTGCCCAGGGCGTCACATTCCCCCTTAGCAAAATGCAGACCGCCCGCGGGCTGCCCGTCCAACACCGGTTTTAGTTTCTGAAAAGATATAAAAACATGACATACAAATAAAATAACTTGATCCCACATCGGGAGGTTCATTTCTTAAACGTTACGTAACATTTCAAACGGTTGCGACTGCCACGCTCTCCCACCCAAGTAACCTGGCCCTGATACTGCCCCTAAAACCCAGGCAGCACCCCTTGACCCCAGTCCTGCACCAAGTTACCTGAGCGGGATCTGTCCTTCCCCTCCAGAGGGTAGCCACCGGTTCCTGTAGTGGCTGGGCCCCAGCCTGCTCCACTGCAGGCCCTCCCTCCAATCTGCCTCTCCAGAAGCGGTAACGGTTGCTGCAACAAACATATTTATTTACAAGCCACTAACGTCTGTGGTTGCCCTGCAAGTTCACGGGCTTGTCCATAGAGAGTTCTCTATGCAACTTTTTGAAGGGTCCCCACGGGGACAACAATGCCGGCAACGGCCGGTTCCAATCACGGTAATCAGGTAAGACTTCGGTGATCACTCATTTTCTCTTTCAACACTTTTAAAAACTTTCAAACAAACACATACTTCCTCCCCCCTTTTAAAGGACGGTTTCCCTGTACCTAAGTGGGGGTCTACCTAGGTTGGGACAGGTGGACCTCCGGGGTCCGGTGTAAGTAGGGCTAAGCAGTGGGGCAGAGGGAACAATCAGTTCCTCCTCCCTGCTATCATGTGGGGCAGGCGGAGGCATAGGGGAGCTGGGTGCAGGTTCGTCCCTGGGCACTGGCACTGGTTCTGGCTCACGGTTGACCGCCTCCATCAATTCTTCTTGACCAGTAGCAACGGAGTGGCCCAGGGACTACAGCTGTCCCGAATAACCCCTGCCTCTTTCATGTTCCTCAACATATCTTTGGCACACTGGTAATGCGCAGGGGAAATAGGCCTGTACCTCTCTTTGATAGGGGGGTGCTCACCGGTGGGGATGTGGTGTTGGACCCCTTTGATTTGCCCAAAGTCTAGTGGATGTTTGCTGAAAACTTGCTCATACTCCCGCACCACCCTGTATACCCCTGCTTTGTGATGGGTAGGGGTATCGTCAGTGCCCACGTGTAACTGTTGGTGCCACTCATTTTACCTCCCCTTGGGGCGGGGGAGTGCTGGTAGTAGGTGGGGAAGCTGGGGGAGTTGCCTCGTGGATGGTGTGGGGATCCAGGGTAAGCAGCTTGGCAAGGGTGGCATACCGGGGAAGCCTGACTTCTTCCTCCCCACAGTTCAGTACCCTCACGGGCACTCTCCCCTTTTTTACGTCTACCACCCCTCGGGTGGCCATTACAGTGGGCCAGTGCTCGGAGGGCATGGGCTCCATCATGGCAGGGTAGTCACGCCCCTGAGGCCCTACTGCTGCCCTACACCAAATCATCATCTCACTCCTAGGGGGCACAATCAACGGAGCAACATCCATCACTCTCACTCCACCAATCTCTCCTCCTGTTGAGTTTACATGCTGGCGGTACATCAAGGCTCGGATCTCACGCTGCACAGCTCTCTGTCAGCTCCCCGCCGCCGTGGCGGCCAGCTGCTGCAGTAGGGCCAACACATCACCCATACAGTGCTCCATCACATTGGTTCCTAGCACTATCTTCGGGTTATGATCACTGGGCTCATTCATGATCACAATCATACCCTGGTGTTGCAGTTCAGCTCGCCCCACTGTCATAGCCACTTGTTTATACCCCACTTGGGTCAATGGGAGTCCATTAGCAGCAATCAGTGTTATACTCGTATCTGGGGGTGCCAGCTCGTCTGTCCCCCAATACCGCTGGTACAATGTGTATGGTATGGTGGTTACCTGTGATCCAGTGTCCAAGAGAGCCATCACCGGTACGCCGTCCACAGCCACGGGGATGATGGACCGGGCCCCAATATACCGGTCCCTCCAGTCTGGGGGGCCACGGGGTTCTACTCCTGAGGATTGGCCCGTGGCCCCAGGGGTTGCTCGTTTAACGGGCACTGTCGGAAGTAATGACCAGGCTTACTGCACTTGTAGCAGGTTGGAGGTCTGCTCCGCGAGTTGTTAGCACTTCTCCGCTGCATCCAGGGAACATCCTCAGGGCTGTCGGCAAGCTGTATCTTTGCTGGAGGCTGGGATCTGGTCAAAGGTTGGAGTGCAGCGAGGATCTTGGCGAGGTCTCCGTCCATGCGGCGGACCTGGGCTGCCAGTTCTTCCATCGTGCTGCTTGGGGCTGTAGGTATTGGAGAGGTTGGTAGGGCAGGGGCCACCACGACGGGGGCCGTCTCAATGGGCCACGGGGCTGGCTCCAAGATTTCTGAAGCTGGGGGTTGCAGAGCTTTAATGGCCCGTTCCTTTAACACAGCAAAGTCCACATCAGGGTGTTCCAGGGCCCACAGCCGGAGTCGTTTGCGATCCTCAGGGGACCTCATCCCCTGCACAAATTGCTCTACTAACATCTTGTTGCTGTCCGCCTCATTGATAGTGTCCACCCGCTTTAGTGTGCGGAGGGCGGTTTGCAGACGTAAAGCATAGTCCCGAATGCTATCCACAGACCGTTGCCGGCACTGGTAAAACTGCATCCTCAGCTCAGCTTCGGTACGGGTCTCAAAAGCAGTCTGTAGCTTCTCAAAGATGGTGGCTACAGAGAACCGGTCCCCCTCGGCCCAGGTCTCCGCCTCCTGCTCAGCCGCGCCGGTTAGCTGGCCTAGCACTACCGCTGCACGTTGCTTATCAGTCAAGGGGTACAATTCTAGCAGCGGATTAAGCTTTTTCCGGAAGACCTGTAAAGCATCAGGTTTCCCGTCATACTGCGGTAGCCAGGTAGCTTCGGGCACATAGGGCAAGGAGAACGGCATCACCTGAGCGAGAGCGGGGGCCGCGGCACCTCCTGCCAGCACGGCCGGGACCTGGGCAGGCCCATTCCCATCCACGGGTGCCGCTGCGGCTGCGACCACCGCTCCTCCTGCGGCTCCGTCGGGCGCAGACATCTTGTTTCCGTCCCCCTTAGCCTCTTTCCGGCCCCTCCTCTATCGGGGCGGGGTTTTGGCCTTCGCGCCTCCGCTACTCGAGAAGACGCTCGAGCGGGAACTCTTCGCGCCAAAGATGGCGGCTTCTGAAATTTTCCGGCCGGACATCTCCGGCGGTCACAAGGCACACCTCTACCCAACGGCAGAGTGGTAAGATCCTGTTCGTGACGCCAAGTTGTCGCGGGCGGAGGAGGGGAGGCTGCGCTCTCCCACTGCTCGGGTCCGGCTGGCGTTGCTGCTGCGGCCTGCTGCTGCTCGGTGGCTCGAGCGATGGGCCGGATCCCGGGGACTCGAGCGGCGCTCCTCGCCCGTGAGTGAAATGGGTTTGAATTTTGGGATTGTTTATTGTCCGTGACGCCACCCACGGTTGTGGTGATTGTGTGGACACCACCGCTGCTCTGTATGGGGATCCCGGGAGCGGTGACAGGGAGCAGCAAAGTTGTTGGTTCTCCCCTCCGTGGGTAGGGGGTAGTTTTCCCGGGGCCCAGTGATGAGGTGGGTGATGAGGGATGGCGGGGCCGGTGCAGGGCTTGGTGGGGTGCAGGGACGCGGGGGCAGCGCTGTGCCTCACGGCACTGTGGTACTCACTCAGCCTGAGACGGGGACACAGTTCTCGGTAAAACACCCGGCTGGAAAGACGGTTCCCACGGACGGCTGCAGTTTCTTTTCCCCAGTAGTTGACGGTGACGGTCCCTTTTTCCTGCACCTGAGATGATGATGGTAGCGATGGATTCCCACCGGTAACCCGCTCCCCGACTTGGTTATGGGCCGGAGGAGCCCTACTTTGCCCGCAGGCGCTGGCCCTGAGAAACTGGTGCCCTGGCGGTGGCGGTGTCTCTCTCCAACGGTTGGACTGTTGCCTTTGATATAGAAGGGTTAATAGTTTCTATATTTCTTCATTAAAGATATTTTATTGTTATTAGTAAGTATATCTGGTGGTAGTTCATAGTCATTATAGAGCCTTCGGAATAAGAGACAGGCTCAAGGATTATTTTGTCTCTAAATGTTCTTCTTATCTTCTTCTTATCTCATATGCATGACTCTACATTTTTGCTTTGCTAAAACTTAAAGGTCATATGAGCAACTTGTAAAGTCCAGCTTAGAAGCCTTATTTGCAATATCACATTGATCTGTAAATGGTATAAATAAAGTGTACTTTGGTTAAATAAACAGAAAATTGATCATGCCCACATGGATGCTGGTCTTTTTCTCCGAGCGCTCGATCTTGATTAGGTCTGAAGAGGCCTAATTGAGAAGACCTCACTGGTGATCCCATAAGCTGACTTGTGACAAAACAGAACAGCTACAACAGTTTTTGGCGCCCAACGTGGGGCCGTGGCCAACCAGCCTATTCGGAAGAAGTTTTGGGGACTCTTGAGACAGTGAAATTTCAGCTGCAGCAAGGTGAGAAGCTTTATTCTTACACTTTATTTCACTCTCTCTGATTTCCCGAATATTCTGGGTAAGGCTGTACACACGGTTCAAGAACTCTGGCATCACCAGTGAGTATTGTTTTTTCATGCATGTCTGAATGAGAGTTGAAATATAGAGTAATAAGATAATCTGTTGTCCGTCCATTAACTGATTGCATAGATTGCATAGCACGGAATTTGGGACAGTCTCTGTATAATTGCATTTGCTGTGTTGCTGTGTTTTGTGTTTTGCTTTGGCCATCTTTGCATTTTTGATGGGCAATACACTGGTCTAGGGATATGTGTTCATAAGTGGTTCCATACTAATGCCTAGATAAAGTAGGGAGGCAATAGGTTGTTGTATATTGATGAGAAGCCTCTGAATAACAAAGTGACAAGTAATTGAGATAAGAGACTTGGTGAAATAATATGTATGTATAAGTCTAATGGTTATAGGTCATACTGTGGACTGTGAAAAGATGTTCCGGTTGTGACATGTCACAGGGCATAGCCATATAGAGTATTTGAGTGGATACCTGACATATGTATTTTTTTCCCATCAGTGTCAAGAGCGGTTTAGATAATTTTATTTGCATGTGAGGTTAACCGATCCTTGGAAGGTGTATTGTTACATATGCTTCTGGAATCAATGAATGAGTAGGACAAGTGGTCCTGGGATCTGTCCTTATAGTGAGATATTGTGTGTTTCTTCCCCTCAAAATGGGGATGAAGGTTTTATAGTAAAATAGAATATTAGTGCTGTGAAGGTATATAAGTAGTCTCAATTTTCTGCAGGGATTGTGTATTATACCAGTGGGTATTAGGATTGTGTTTTGGGAAGCTGAATCCGGACGAGATAACACTCTTGCTAAACAAACTGTGTGCTGACATTCTTTTGGGAGGGGCCAAGTGAACAGCTGCGCGATTTTCTGCCCTCTGTGAGAAGTCAGCTCTGTTAATTGTTTTGGTTTAACTCTTACGTTCGTTGCTGGAATACTCTGTAAAGGACCAGCATGGAGTAGCCAACTGCACATCAGGTCTAAGTGGGTTAGAGAGCCGTGTGGCCTTCCCACTTACATGGAGGTGGTCTAGCAGGTGAGAGGACTATCACACCTGGTCCTTCCTGCTTTAGTCATCTGGTCTATTGGGTGAGAGAGGTTTTTAACCCTTCCCAATACGCCCTACAAGTGTAGCAGGTGAGAGTGAATGTTGATTGAGCCTTCTTGCTACCACTTGAGAGCCCATTCTGACTTGCCAGGAGACGTGTGGCCTGTTAACAAGGTTCAGGGACACTGAGAGGGCATTTGCAGAAAGGTGGGCTGTGTGGGAATAAGTTGAAGCCATGGGCAACTTGTTCAGTGTGCAGCGTGGGGCTCCAGCAGGATCCAAAACAGCCAAACAGATAGTGCAAGAAAGAGAAGGCAAAGAAGCAGTGAAAAATGTCAGACTAATACTCAGAAAGGCAGACATGCCAGAGTGTGGGTGTTTGGATGTTGAGAAATGGCACAGATTCAGGGAAGAGGTGCAGCATTGTGGATGTAAAGAAATAACAGTGGGATGTATTATTATATTATTGTTATGTAAAGTGTATTATAAATGTTTTAATGCACCAAGAGCAAAAACTGTGACAGAGGACGCTGACACTGAGACAGAGGTAGTGAAGGAATTGAGTTTTGGGGAGGAAGCTGGACATTACTCTGACGGTGAGGAAAGAAAACAGTTATCTGACCCTGAAGACCAACCTTTCCCTCTTTCCCTGACTGACGTAATACAGCAGGAAGGGGAGAGTATAGAGACGTACTTTTGGAGGTTACAGCTGAAGTGGGCAGACGTGGGGTACAAAGTCAGAACCTCCCTTAATGACAAAATACTGATGAGTATATTTGTTAACGGTATGAATAAGTTTTTACGAGAAGCAGTACAGACAGCCAGACCTGAGTGGAGAAACATGGACCCAACAGACCTTCTGCAAGTAGCTAAGGGGGTTGAACTGACAAAATGCAAGCAACCAGTTATGTATGCTAGAGCACAAGGGAAACAGTGGAAGCAGAGAGGGAGGGCACCAGGTGACCGAGTGACCGTACAGTGCTGGAATTGTGGACAGAATGGACATTACGCCAGACAGTGCAAAAACCCCAAATAGGAGAGGGAGCAGACTGACTCTCCTCCTTCCTTCCCTCCTCCTTCGCCTCTGGCCTAGGAAACTGGTGACCACGAAGGGACTGGAGGGATTGGTGTTTGAAATTCCCTTGATAAAACAGTATCCCTTAAGCCCAGCCAAATCAATGGCCCTGACCAGAGAATGTGTGCAAGCAGGGGCTCTAGTACAAAGGTCCTCCCCCCTGTAACACTCCCTTGTATCCAATCAAGAAAAAAGGGCCCAAAGGTTCCCCTGACACGTACAGAATGGTGCATGATTTGAGAGCTGTCAATGCTGTCACTGAGAGTGTAACACCAATTGTTCCAAACCCACATACCTTACTGTCACAAATCCCAGGGACCTCCAAATGTTTTACAGTAATTGATTTGGCAAATGCATTTTTCTCTGTGCCTCTACCCCCTGACTGTCAGTATCTTTTTGCCTTCACACATGAGGGGAAACAGTACATGTGGACAGCAGGGCCGGCTCCAGGTTTTTGTGGGCCCCGGGCGGAAGAGTCCCAGTGGACCCCATCCACACGCAGACACACACATACGTACACATACATATACATATTTAACGACAAACTCACAAAAATACATATAGAACTGACACATCTATACAGTCATATACACTGACATACATAGATACACATTATACATGCATACAGACAAAAACACACAGCTCTGCTGGATACATACATACAGACACAGCGCTGCTACATACATACACACATAGCTCTGCCACATACATACACACATAGCTCTGCTACATACACACATAGCTCTGCTACATACACACATAGCTCTGCTATATACACACATAGCTCTGCTATATACACACATAGCTCTGCTATATACACACATAGCTCTGCTATATACACACATAGCTCTGCTACATACACACATAGCTCTGCTATATACACACATAGCTCTGCTACATACACACATAGCTCTGCTATATACACACATAGCTCTGCTACATACACACATAGCTCTGCTGCATACACACATAGCTCTGCCGCATACACACATAGCTCTGCTACATACACACATAGCTCTGCTACATACACACATAGCTCTGCTGCATACACACATAGCTCTGCTGCATACACACATAGCTCTGCCACATACATACACACATAGCTCTGCTATATACATACACACATAGCTCTGCTATATACATACACACCTAGCTCTGCTACATACACACCTAGCTCTGCTATATACATACACACATATCTCTGCCACATACATACACACATAGCTCTGCCACATACATACACACCTAGCTCTGCCACATACATACACACATAGCTCTGCCACATACATACACACATAGCTCTGCTATATACATACACACATAGCTCTGCTATATACATACACACATAGCTCTGCTATATACATACACACATAGCTCTGCTATATACATACACACATAGTTCTGCTATATACATACACACATAGCTCTGCTATATACATACACACATAGCTCTGCTATATACATACACACATAGCTCTGCTATATACATACACACATAGCTCTGCTATATACATACACACATAGCTCTGCTATATACATACACACATAGCTCTGCTATATACATACACACATAGCTCTGCTACATACATACACACATAGCTCTGCCACATACATACACACATAGCTCTGCCACATACATACACACATAGCTCTGCCACATACATACACACATAGCTCTGCTATATACATACACACATAGCTCTGCTATATACATACACACATAGCTCTGCTATATACATACACACATAGCTCTGCTATATACATACACACATAGCTCTGCTATATACATACACACATAGCTCTGCTATATACATACACACCTAGCTCTGCTATATACATACACACCTAGCTCTGCTATATACATACACACATAGCTCTGCTATATACATACACACATAGCTCTGCTATATACATACACACCTAGCTCTGCTATATACATACACACCTAGCTCTGCTATATACATACACACCTAGCTCTGCTATATACATACACACCTAGCTCTGCTATATACATACACACCTAGCTCTGCTATATACATACACACCTAGCTCTGCTATATACATACACACCTAGCTCTGCTATATACATACACACATAGCTCTGCTATATACATACACACCTAGCTCTGCTATATACATACACACATAGCTCTGCTATATACATACACACATAGCTCTGCTATATACATACACACATAGCTCTGCTATATACATACACACCTAGCTCTGCTATATACATACACACCTAGCTCTGCTATATACATACACACCTACCGTAGCTCTGCTACATACATACACACATAGCTCTGCTATATACATACACACATAGCTCTGCTACATACATACACACCTAGCTCTGCTATATACATACACACATAGCTCTGCTATATACATACACACATAGCTCTGCTACATACATACACACCTAGCTCTGCTATATACATACACACCTAGCTCTGCTATATACATACACACATAGCTCTGCTATATACATACACACCTAGCTCTGCTATATACATACACACCTAGCTCTGCTATATACATACACACATAGCTCTGCTATATACATACACACATAGCTCTGCTATATACATACACACATAGCTCTGCTATATACATACACACATAGCTCTGCTATTTACATACACACCTAGCTCTGCTATATACATACACACATAGCTCTGCTGCATACACACCTAGCTCTGCTATATACATACACAAATAGCTCTGCCACATACACACATAGCTCTGCCACATACACACATAGCTCTGCTATATACATACACACCTAGCTCTGCTACATACAGACAGAGACAGACACGCGCGGCTCCGGGGGGGGGCATAAATCGGGGTTGGGGAGGGCACATACCGCTCAGGTCACGGAGGAGAAGGGGCCCACACAGCGCCGGAGGGACACGCTGTGCTGGGGGTCGCTGGCTGGCACTGCAACTCTCATCTGTGGGACTGAGCAGGACGCCGGTCTGTAGCTCCGCCCACAGATGAAGTTCAAACCAGGAAGTCTGCGCGCCTTAAAGAGACGGCGCCGCAGATTCCTGCCAAGGACTGCGGTCCCCGGAACTCGGCCCGGGGACCGCAGAACTAAGGAGAGTGGGCCCCGGCCAAGGTGCACCAGAGCTGACGAGGCCGAGTGGGCCCCCCCGGCTCTCCAGGGCCCCGGCATTTGCCCGGGTATGCCGGGTGCTGACGCCGGCCCTGGTGGACAGTCCTCCCGCAAGGAGGAATGAATTCACCTACCATTTATTCCACAGCTATGGCAGGAATTCTGGAGCAGTGGCAACCGCCTCATCCACAGGTTACGCTATTGCAGTATGTGGATGACCTTTTGCTCTGCTGTCCAGACCAGACGTCCTGCAGAGAAGCCACAATTTCTTTGCGGTGTTTTCTGGCAGAGAATGGTTGCAAAGTTTCACGTGAAAAATTACAATACTGTAAGCAAAAGGTAACATTTTTGGGTCACTGTATCTCTGAAGGTACGAGACACCTGACTGAGGAGAGAAAACAAGCAGTCCAAAATCTCTCCTTACCCAGGTCCCACCGGCAACTGCGCACCTTTTTGGGCTTAGTGTCATACTGCAGGCCTTGGATAAGGTCTGCCTCGCAAATGATGCAACCCCTCTATGATTGTCTGTCATAGTTTCTATATTTCTTCATTAAAGATATTTTATTGTTATTAGTAAGTATATCTGGTGGTAGTTCATAGTCATTATAGAGCCTTCGGAATAAGAGACAGGCTCAAGGATTATTTTGTCTCTAAATGTTCTTCTTATCTTCTTCTTATCTCATATGCATGACTCTACATTTTTGCTTTGCTAAAACTTAAAGGTCATATGAGCAACTTGTAAAGTCCAGCTTAGAAGCCTTATTTGCAATATCACATTGATCTGTAAATGGTATAAATAAAGTGTACTTTGGTTAAATAAACAGAAAATTGATCATGCCCACATGGATGCTGGTCTTTTTCTCCGAGCGCTCGATCTTGATTAGGTCTGAAGAGGCCTAATTGAGAAGACCTCACTGGTGATCCCATAAGCTGACTTGTGACAAAACAGAACAGCTACAACAGTTTCTACAACACCTTCAATCGGGACTTGGTTGTTGGGAGACCCAGAGGTCCCCTTCACTGACGGATTTGGCAAATTCACGGCGACTCCTAGCCTTGCCGGGATCTGAAAGGCCCCTGCCAATGGTGCTGACTGCTCTTCGTATACCGCTCCGGTACCGCCGGGCCACCACCCGTCCACGGTCCTTCCGGCAACCTCCAAGCAGCCTCTCCTGCAGACAGTCACCGCCGTCTGCTGACCTTGCTGTCTCAGTCCGGGGCACACACCCGGACCAACTTCAGGCTTTCTCAACTGTCACTTTTACTGTCACTACTCTCACTGTCCTCCTTCTCCTTCCTCTCACTTTGAACTCTTCACTTAATCTTCTCTCTCTTGCTCCTCTACCACTTCACTCTTAACTCTCACTCTTCCTAAACTCATCTCTTCACTCCTTCACTTCCATAGCTTAACTGCCTGGTTTTCCCGCCTCCAGGGCTGTGAACTCCTCGGTGGGCGGAGCCAACCGCCTGGCCCACCCCCTGGTGTGGACATCAGCCCCTGGAGGAAGGCAACAAGGATTTTTGTGTAGCTTTGGTGTACCTATCCGGGGTGTAGGGTGTGGTGGTGTCATGACCTGTGACCCCTGGCTTGCCCAGGGCGTCACACACCCATTTACAATTTCTTCCTGCCCTAGGGCTGTAGCAGTGAGGGACATTCAGCAGATGCTCAAGACTGCAGGGCGTAGGCTCAAATCCGAGACTGTCCTGCTATATCCAGGACGGTTGGGACTAGAGATGAGAGGATCAATTCATGGAACTCCAATCCAGAGTCCAAGTCAGTGGTACTTGATGGATGATCGAAAGCAAGGATGGGCAGGGCCAGGGTGTAGAGGGGCATAAGCCCCCGGGCCACTTCCCTAGCTATATAGGGCTGGCTGCTGTACCACGTCAGTATAAGGCTGGGGCCGCACGGGGATTACTGCGATCCCCTCGCATGACACTCGGCTGATGCTGGCAGTACTGCAGAGCCGAGTGTCATGCAAGTGTCCCTGCGACTGAGGTCCATTCATGCGAGCGGACCTCAGCTGCGGGGGGCGGGCTGGCACTGAGGAGGGGTGGGCCAGTGCTGCGGAGGGGAGGGAGGGATTTATCTCCCTCTCTCCTCCGTAGCCGGCTATTGCCATTCTCGCACTGCACTCGCGGTACACCGGTGCACCGCGAGTGCAGCGTGATTTTTTTCTCGCCCCATTTACTTGAATGGGTGCAAGAAAAATAATGATCGCATTACAATCACAGCATGCTGCGATTGTTTTCTCGGTCCGATTAGGGCTGACACACAGGCTAAATATTGGTCCAAGTGGAATGCGATTTTTTATCGCACTCCACTCGCACCGTTTTTCTCGCCGTGTGTCTTAGGCTTAACAGACATGGCGGCACACAGTGAACTGCGTGCAAGACTATGTTTGCCATACTGACATGTAGCCAAGCCGACACTGCGCTACCTCCTTCTGGGTGAAGAGGAGCGTCAAAGAGGCAAACCAGCAGACGATGTGTTGTCCCCCGACCATCATAAGTAAAAACACGCATAATATGTGTGTATATCTGTGTGTATATATGATTGTGCACATCTATTTATATGTGTATATTTATATATTTATGTATATGTCTTCAAAATGCATATGCCTGTAAGTGAATATGTCGCGGGCGGAGGAGGGGACGCTGCGCTCTCCCACTGCTCGGGTACGGCTGCTGCTGCTGCTCGGTGGTGGCTCGAGCGGTGGGCCGGATCCCGGGGACTCGAGCGGCGTTCCTCGCCCGTGAGTGAAAAAGGGGTTATTGATTGTGGGGATTTGATATTGTCCGTGACGCCACCCACGGTTGTGGTGAGATTGGTGACACCACCGCTGCTGTGGACGGGGATCCCGGGAGCAATGACAGGGAGCAGCCTGGATGTTAGTTCTCCCCTCCGTGGGTAGCGGGTTGGTTGTCCCGGGGCCCGGTGATGGAGTAGGGATGGATGGCAGGCGGGTTACAGGGCCTGGTGAGGTGCAGGGTCGCGGGGGCAGCGCTGTGCCGCACGGCACGGTGGTACTCACTCAGCCAATGATGTACACAGAGTCTCCGGTAAAACAAACGGCTGGATGGACGGGTCCCACAGACGGCTGCGGTGTTTCTCCTCCCGGCAGGTTGATGGTGACTGCCTTTCCCTGCACCTGTGTAGTGTGTACGGTTCCAATGGGTTACCACCGGTAACCCGCTCCCAAGCTTGAAGGTTGCTGAAGGAGCCCTTTTTGCCCGCAAGCTCTGGCCCTGGGAACTTTAGCCTTGGCGGTGACTGTGTTTCCCTCTCTCGGTTGGACTGTTGCCTTCTGTCGGGACTTGGCTGCTGTGAAACCCAGGAGGTTCCCTTCGCTAACGGATTTGACAAATTCACGGCGACTACTAGCCTTGGCGGGGTCCGTAAGCCCCTGCCGGATGGTGCTGGCTTCTCTTTGCGTACCGGTCCGGTATCGCCGGGCCACCGCCCGTCCACGGTCCTTACGGCTAGCTCCAATAGGCCTCTCCTGCAGACGGTCACCACCGTCTGCCAACCTTGCTGTTCCGTCCGGGCCACACACCCGGACCACTTTCTGTCCGCTCCTTTACCACTTTCCTTCCTCTCACTTTCACTTCCCTAACTCATCTTCTCTCTTTTCCCACCTCCAGGACTGTGAACTCCTCGGTGGGCGCGACCAACCGCCTGGCCCATCCCCTGGTGTGAACATCAGCCCCTGGAGGCAGGCAACAAGGGTTTTTGTCTGACTTAGGTGTGCCTGACCGGGAGTGTGGGGTGTGTTGGTGTAGTGCTTGTGACGTCCTGGCTTGCCCAGGGCACCACAAATACACCGTGTGCAGAATTATTAGGCAAGTTGTATTTTAGAGGATTTTTTTATTATTGATCAACAACTATGCTCAAAATCAACCCAAAAGAGTCATAAATATCAAAGCTTAATATTTTTGGAAGTTGGAGCGGGTTCTTTTTTTAGATTTGGCTATCTTAGGAGGATATCTGTTTGTGCAGGTAACTATTACTGTGCAGAATTATTAGGCGACTTAATAAAAACCAAATATATTCCCATCTCACTTGTTTATTGTCACCAGGTAAACCAATATAACTGCACAAAATTTAAAAATAAACATTTCTGACATGCAAAAACAAAACAACAAAAATTAGTGACCAATATAGCCACCTTTCTTTATGATGACACTCAACAGCCGACCATCCATAGATTCTGTCAGTTGCTTGATCTGTTTACGATCAAGACTGCAAGCAGCAGCCACCACAGTCTCCAGACACTGTTCCGAGAGGTGTACTGTTTTCCCTCCCGCATTTTATGAGGGATCACAGGTTCTCTATGGGGTTCAGATCAGGTAAACAAGGGGGCCATGTCATTATTTTTCCATCTTTTAGACCTTTACTGGCCAGCCACACTGTGGAGTAGTTGGATGCATGTGATAGAGCCTTGTCCTGCATGAAAATCATGTTTTTCTTGAACGATACCGACTTCTTCCTGTACCACTGCTTGAAGAAGTTGTCTTCCAGAAACTGGCAGTAGGTCTGGGAGTTGAGCTTCACTCCATCCTGAACCCGAAAAGGTCCCACAAGTTCATCTTTGATGATACCAGCCCATACCAGTACCCCACCTCCACCTTGCTGGCGTCTGAGTCAGAGTGGAGCTCTCTGTCCTTTACTGATCCAGCCTCTGGCCTATCCATCTGACCCATCAAGAGTCACTCTCATTTCATCAGTCAATAAAACCTTTGAAAAATCAGTCTTAAGATATTTCTTGGCCCAGTCTTGACGTTTTATCTTATGTTTCTTGTTCAGAGGTGGTCGTTTTTCAGCCTTCCTTACCTTGGCCATGTCCCGGAGTATGGGACACCTTGTGCTTTTTGATACTCCAGTAACGTTGCAGCTCTGAAATATGGCCAAACTGGTGGCAAATGGCATCTTGGCAGCTTCACGCTTGATTTTCCTCAATTCATGAGCAGTTATTTTGCGCCTTTTTTGCCCAACACACTTCTTGCGACCCTGTTGGTCTATTTGCCATGAAACGCTTGATTGTTCGGTGATCACGCTTCAAAAATTGTCAGGACTGCTGCATCCCTCTGCAAGACATCTCACAATTTGGACTTTTAAGAGCTCGTCAAATCTCTCTTCTGACCCATTTTGCCAAAGGAAAAGAAGTTGCCTAATAATTAAGCACACCTTATATAGGGTGTTTATGTCATTACACCACACCCCTCCTCATTACAGAGATGCACATCACCTGATTTACTTAATTGGTAGTTGGCTCTCATCCTATACAGCTTGGAGTAGGACAACATGTATAAAAAGTATCATGTGATCAAAATACTCATGTGTCTAATAATTCTGCACACAGTGTATATTTGTGTATGAGTCTTTGTATATATTTGAGTATGATTACATGTCTGTATATGTGTACACATTTGAGTACCGTATGTTTACATGTCCATATTTCTGGAGCTGTACATGTAGTAAGATCTGTTCTGCTCCCTTATCTTTGTAATAAGCTCAGTCTGCTCCAATATCGTTGAAATAAGCTCAGTACTGCTCTCTTATCTTTATAGTAAGCTCGGTTCTGCTCTCTTATCTTTATAGTAAGCTCGGTTCTGCTCTCTTATCTTTATAGTAAGCTCGGTTCTGCTCTCTTATCTTTATAGTAAGCTCGGTTCTGCTCTCTTATCTCTGTAGTAAGCTCTGTTCTGCTCCCATATCTATGTAGTAAGCTTGGTTCTGTTTTCTTATCTCTTTAGTAAGTTCTGTTCTGTTCCCGTATCTCTTTAGCGAGCTCGGTTCTGGTCCCATACCTCTGTAGTAAGCTCGGTTCTGCTCCCATATCTTTGTAGTAAGCTCGGTTCTGCTCCCATATCTTTGTAGTAAGCTCGGTTCTGCACCCATATCTATGTAGTAAGTTCGGTTCTGCTCCCATATCTTTGTAGTAAGCTTGGTTCTGCTCCCATACCTTTGTAGTAAGCTTGGTTCTGCTTGCATATCTCTGTAGTAAGCTTGGTTCTGCTCCCATTCTGCTCCCGTATCGCTTTAGCGAGCTCGGTTCTGCTCCCATATCTCTGTAGTAAGCTTGGTTCTGCTCCCATATCTCTGTAGTAAGCTCGGTTCTGCTCCCATATCTCTGTAGTAAGCTCGGTTCTGCTCCCATATCTTTGTAGTAAGCTTGGTTTTGCTCCCTTATCTCTGTAGTAAGCTCAGTTCTGCTCCCATATCTTTGTAGTAAGCTCGGTTCTGCTCCCATATCTTTGTAGTAAGCTTGGTTCTGCTCCCATATCTTTGTAGTAAGCTCGGTTTTGCTCCCATATCTCTGTAGTAAGCTCAGTTCTGCTCACATATCTTTGTAGTAAGCTTGGTTCTGCTCCCATATCTTTGTAGTAAGCTTGGTTCTGCTCCCTTATCTCTGTTTCAGTTCTCATGTCTATATAGTTAGTTAATTCAGCTCCTATATCTATATAGTCAGCTTGCTTCTGTTCTATATAGTCAGCTTGCTTCTGTTGCAGGATCTATGTAGGCAGTAAGCTCAGTTCTGCTCCCGTAATTATGCAGTAAGTTCCATTCTGTTCCCATTCCTGTTTTTTAAAGCCTTTTATCTCTACATTTTTAATACAGTGGCCAAGGACAAGCAGGAAACAGATGGGCCATCGGCATATTATTCATATTGTAGGTAAGTCTAAACCAGCTGACAATTTACATTTTCCGAAAACTAGAAAAACTTGGCCAAGTATTGAGCAAAAATAGACATATAAGAGAGTAACTAAGAAAAATGATCAAGTTCAATTTTTTCCAATGCAAATGACAACGCTGCGCACCCCAAGCCTTATGGCAGTATGTGGTCCCAACGTTTCTATAGGGAAATTTTGGCATCCAATGTAACATGTATGAAACTATAGCAGTCCCTCCCCATAAATATGCATGCTCGATTTTGCCATGTGTACACATGTGTTTTCAATAAGAAGAGAGTTGCTGCTGCCACCTCTGACTTTGGCTTATCCTCTGTAAAGGTGCATTCAGACGACCATGTAAATCCAGATCGAACTGCAATGTTTGGACTGGCCACGTCTCTCCTAACTCGAGCATGACAGCTGCATAAAAGTATATGAAGGTGTCAAGCTTGGGCCGCACCCAGTCCAAGTATTGCAGTCCGATTCATATGGTAATCTTAACGAACCCTAATGGTATGTGCACACGTGGCGGGTCCTGACCTGCGGTGTCTACGGTCTGCGCTCGGACAGTTGCGGTCTCCCTCTTCTATTCTCCCTGTGGAGAACACTCACGTCTCCACACCAATAAATTGACATGCTGCGGCTTGGAGAGCCACACCCCAGGTCAGATTACGTTGCACGCTGTACACGCACAGTGGGTACTGGATTTCTAGAAATCCCATTCACTGTGCTTTTGTAGCACCACGGGGTCGAGGGGGCGGTTTAGTCATTTTCACCTGACACGTCGCTGGGTCGGGGTAGCAGATGCTCTGCGTCATCGTGGGCTGGCCTGGCCCGGTTTCGTGACCCCGAGACATACAGGAGGTGGAATGATGGCGGTGGACAGGAGTTAGGACGGAGGATGGGGGTGGTATTGACGGTAAGAAAAGTCTTTTATAATCGTGACGCCACCTGTGGTACGCGGCCAGGGATGGGCCGCCGCTGCGGGTGCTGCTCTCCGGGGATGAGGGTAATGGTCGCAGGTGGGATGGTGTCGCTCCCCACAGGCGGAGCGGGATTACCCCAGGGAGGATGATAGGGGACGGACGGGGGTGGTACTCACAAGTCATTCATGCGCTGCCCCAAAGTACCAGTCTCCACCATGATGGGCTCCAGCCGATCCCAGATCCGTGAAACGTCAAGTCCGGTGTGTGTGTCAGCCTGTGAGCCCTTCCTGCTTTGATGCACTTGTGACACCCCTGGACTATCAGGTCGTCACAGGGTATTGCACAATCTGCCCTCCCATGCAATATCCACCTCCCTCTTGGTTATAGGTCCCCAACTATATGGTGTTGCCTACATCAGCTAATCAAAACCCTAGGTACACTCTGCACCACACCCACCAGACACACCAGTGGACGGCTTGAGTGGAATAGAGTCGCCCACCTGGGGGGTTAAAGAGGGGAGGTCAGGAGTGTCAGTAGAGAGTTGTGTTGGAAGTAAAGGAGGGAGGAGGTCAGGAGCCGGGCTCCTAGGAAGCTATCTAGGTGGCAGACGGTGGTCTGGGCCTAGAGGATCTGGATCTCCAGTCGCAGGGGATCATGGCAAGGGTCACAGAACTGTCAAGGAGGACAGCCAGCGGCCTTGCACCATCACCAGGCTGGGACCAGGGCACGACGGGGTACGTGGACCCTAGGTCAGGGAGTAGCTTCAGGCAACCTGACAATTTACCCGACGAGAACGGAGCCTTCAAGATCCGCTCTCCACCCACTCCAAAATCGGGGTACTAGCGCAACGAGGGGGATAGGACTTCCACTAAAACGGTCCAGAAAATCCCAAGCATGAACCCTGAGAGCAAGCTCCCACACTTAGCCATAGTGGGGAGCGGGACCCGGCAATTTTCATACTACCGGGACCAAAAGAGAAGTGAACTTAGTGCCAGGAGGCAGGTCACGGATCACCAGGCAGCACCATTGGGGACGGGACCCGAACTAGCTCCCCTCAGCGGCAGCGGTATCCAGAACTTTGGTTTATCCAGTTGTCGGTGTCAGCTTAATGGACTGAGTGAGTACGCAAGTGACCCCTTCGCACCCAACGGCACTCCCTCCTCACCATCACCGAGTCCCCGGGGTATTCCCCCTACCCGTGGAGGGTCTCAACACCTGGCTGCCGCGTTCCATCATCCCCGGCTACTCCCAACTGCAGCGGTGGTACTCCTAATTACCACATACTACAGGTGGCATCACAAACTTTACAATCCCCTGTAAATACGCCCTTCATTTGAGTGGCCGCACAACCCCCGCGTCCGGAGACCCCTCGAGCCACCGCAGATCCGGATCTGAGCAGCCCGGCTGCTGGCAAGGGGGCGGCACACACTAAGTATCGGATCCCCGTGGCGTGAAGCACTTGGGGATCCCGGTGTCAGTAAAGTGTCTCATTCTGTATGCTGATAGCGCGGTTCCGTTGTGAGGCCGGTCCTCAACCCCGGATCCTATATACTATTTGGCTGCAGACTTGGTGGGACAGGTCCGGTGACAGTTCTACCTGTTCCCCGCGACCCTTGCAGAGTTGGTAGATAATGTGAAGTATATCTTCCCTAGGATTCTGTATCCTGACAGGGCCTGTCCTGTGGAAACAGCCACCTGCTTCTCCCCACCAACCGTGTTGAACGCCTTGGCCCACAGAGCTGCTCGCGGCACGTGCGCTCTACTCTGTGTCTGATGCTGTTCTTCCCTTGTTTGTTGTTGTGTTCTGAGCTGTTGCCCCCAGCCGCTGTCACCGGTTGGTTCACTACTCTCACTAGGTCAACCTGCTCTTCCCACTGTGTGCTCCTGACTCCCCCTGGTGGTTGCTTCTCCCTGACCCTGAGTCCCTGGTTCCAGTGGATCGGGGAGCCCCTAGTGTAGTGGCGTCCTGTAAACCCACTGCTGTAGTGACCCCCTATTGTGACCCGACCCTAGCCCGCTCCCCATTGGGGAGGGCAGCCCAATGTTACTGTATGTATGTGTGATTGGAAATCGGTAACGACCTTCCCTGGACCCAGGATAAGTACTACATCCTAATGGAGGTGCAGTACCCTGTGGCACCTGAAGCCTCAGGGGCACCACATTTCCTGGTGGCAAATGGCTGCACTCCGGAGCTGCAACATTTTACAGTGATCACCGCATTTTGTTATGCATTAAACCAAACATGTTTCTTCCCTTTATGGCAGGCACAGCACTTAAATGTTGCAAACAGTTAACTCCGTACGGTTTTTAGCTAGCATCATTATCACATTCACATGGTATAAACATTCTGAACATAGTATCAGCATGGCATTATTTACAGTTATTACCAAAGCATAATTATACGTTATTTACATTCTGTACACGGGTTCAATATTATTTACATTTTTCAACAAAGCATTATCACACCTTCATTAAAGAAAACCGGTCATTAACGTATGACGTTGGAGTCCAGTGTGCCCCCGGTCGGTGCACCACTTTTGCAGATGTCCCGAAGGAACAAAAAGATTGCAATTATTCTGAAAGGGTGCACAACAGGTGCAATTATGTACAGGTACAGTTCCGACCACATAATGTCCACTGGCCTGATTGTCCATAATTTTAAACAGGAAACACTTTAAACATAATTTACTGGGAGCATGGGAATTCCTGACCAGTCGGTTTTAGGTAATTCTCCCTTGGCGTTTGGGTAGACTTGTGGAAAAACCTCTTTTTGCAGAGCTCTTGGGGAACAACAGGTACTGGTTTTGGCATTGCTACTGGGATGGGTGCTGTTGCTGCAGCTGCCGCCTCTGGACGACACAACCCACATGCAGGGCATACCAGCCCCACTCTCCTTTTTCCCGGGTGTAGATGACTCCATCATCGTTGTATAAGTCCCTACCAAGGTGACTTTTAGGGAGATGGGCCTCCTCCCCTTGTTCAGGTCGAACTTAGTTACAGTACCTTTGTGGAGCTCTCCCCGGGTCGATGGACGGGCCTGTCAGAGGTGCTCCATATTCGCCAGGTTTCTCCTTTCCACCTTTGCAGCCAAGCCCGTCGCTAACTTTCTTCAGCAGATAGCTGGACAAAGGTGGCCTGACGGGCCTACTCCTCATCAGTGTCCGCAAACTGGACTCGCCCATTGCATCAGCAAAGGAGGTGTAGAAGGACTTCTCCCACACCAGTCCCGGGTGGGTGTCCTCCGGTGGTCCAGTGTGAGTCTCAGCTCCTGGTTCACCACAAGCTCCCCATTCAAAGGCAACAGGTTCCCCTGCTACCGATGCTCGGGAAACGTTGCAGGCGGTCTGGTCGACGGCAGCCTGTTCTGTGGATACCTGGTACCCAGTAGCTGGATCCTGGTCAGGGTAAGCGATCTGTTCTTCCCACTTTGGTCGTCGTCGGCCTAGGGCGGCGTTGACTGCCAGGTTGGAAGCAGTGGGGTCTTTGGCGACCGGGGTTTCGGTGGCCGGGTCCTCATCTGCCTGGTCATCAGTGGCCGGTTCCAGGGTCAGGTCACAGACCTCCCGATCAAGGGCTGGAGCAGACAGACAGGTTGGTGGTTTCTGGATGGCGTCGCGTTCGGCAGGGGCAACCAGGTCAGTTGTCACCCCTCCGCATTGCTCTTCCTCCAGGTGTGGTGGTCTTGGTCGAATGTAGGCTGCATCACCGCCACCGAGCCCATCGTAGAAGCTTCCCATTCCTTGTTGGTGTCCAGCTACTGCTGCCTCATTTGCTGGGTCAGGCGCAGCACCTCCACCTCCAGGTCCTCCGGTATCCACATGCATAGGTGCCCGGGTTTGCCCCCTTGGCAGCCTGGTTCTGCCATTTTGAATGCTCCTCAGCACATGAAGTCAAAATGTGACCACCTCCTAGGAGCTCCAGGATAGACTCTCTGTGTCTTTCATCTCTCCTTTCTTCTTTGGTTTCGTTTCTGCAGTCTCTCAACATCTGGGGGCGGAGCATAACTTTCGCGCCATTCCAGCCTGCCAGCCCGCAAAGAGCTGGAATTTTCCCGCCAACTGGTATTTTTCAGTTGCGGCCAGTCCAGATTTTAAATAAACAGTCCCATTTCCATAAGGCGCACAGTACCCAGTTGTTGCAGGCACGACAATCCTGTTCATGATGCCAAATGTAGCACCCCAGGGTCGAGGGGGTGGTTTAGTCGTTTTCACCTGCCACGTCTCCGGGCTGGGGGTGCAGATGCTCTGCGTCATCACAGATTGGCCTGGCCCGGTTTCGTGACCCCTGAGACGTACAGGAGGGGGAAGGATGGTGGTGGATGGGAGATAGGATGGAGCATGGGGGTGGTAGTGACGGTGAGGAAAGTCTTTTATGATCGTGATGCCAACTGTGGTACGCGGCCAGAGATGGGCCGCCGCTGCAGGTGCTGCTCTCTGGGGCTGATGGTATTAGTCGCAGCCGGGATGGTGTCACTCCCCACAGGTGGAGTTGGATTACCCCGGGAATGATGATGGAGGACGTACAGGGGTGATGGTAATCCCTGATGGCGCCGTAGCGCTGGGTGACGGCACCGGTAAAGAAGAGGCAGAGGCTGCCGTTCCAGGTGTCTTTACTCACAAGTAATTCAAGCGCTGCCCCAGAGTACCGGTCTCCGTCACGATGGGCTCCAGCCGATCCCGGATCCGTGAAAGGTCAAGTCCGGTGTGTGTCAGCCTGTGAGCCCTTCTTCCTTTGATGCACTAAGTATCGGATCCCCGTGGCGTGAAGCACTTGGGGACCCTGATGTCAGTAAAGTGTCCCGTTCTGTATGCTGATAGCGCGGTTCCGTTGTGGGGCTGGTCCTCAACCCCGGATCCTATATGCTATTTGTGTTCCAAGCTGTTGCCCCCAGCCGCTGCCACCGGCTGGTTCACTACTCTCACTAGCTCAACCTGTTCTTCCCACTGTGCTCCTAACTGCCCCTGGTGGTTGCTTCTCCCTGACCCTGAGTCCCCGGTTCCAGTGGTCCCTGGTGCGGTGGCGTCCTGTAAACCCACCACTGTAGTGACCCCTTATTGTGACCCGACTCTGGGGCGCTGTACAATGCCACGTTTTGGACACAATTGAAACACACTGCGTCAAAAACGCTGTGAACCCTGATCATGGGCACACAGCTAATATCAACCGTGAAAGGACGGTTTAGAGGCCTCCAAACGTATCAGGTTCTAAAGTATATGGCCACTTTTACTCCATGGCTTGACGACATCACAGTTTCCAATATCTCCTGTATATCTGAACATGTGAAATTAATCACATTGTGCAGATCAAACCGACGGCAGGCGGCAATCTAATTGCTCTGAATCTGATATCTAAGCATCTCATTTATTATAACTCAGTGCAGCTGGCTCTGCTTCCATCCTCTGTTCATTACCGTCATTACAGTCCATCTTTAGTCTTTGAAGTTCAAAGTCAGCTAAGAAATTTTTGATCTACGTCGTTGATGTCCCACTACTGCACAAAGGCAAATACTGTGACTATATAAACAAAACTTGACCGTGATGGCGGCACCGTTTTAGAATGTTAAGCTGACTGGGCCGTGGAGGGGGTGTGTGAGTCAGATGCCGGACACACTCATTAACAATGACGGCCGCACAGAGAGGCCTTCACTTCATTATATAAAGTGCTAAGCTGGTGATCAAGGCCCATTCTCAAGGCTGAGGGTGACTGAAAAGACAAATAATGTAGCAGAGGTTTTGTATGCAGAGCAAATAAGCAGCGGCAGATCGCTCCCAGTCACACACAACAGGCAGTGGTAACCTGCAGTTTGCTAAAATAATCAAATATCGGCCACATAGAAACAGCATGGTA
The DNA here is from genome assembly GCF_048569485.1 of Anomaloglossus baeobatrachus. Taxonomy (NCBI): domain Eukaryota; kingdom Metazoa; phylum Chordata; class Amphibia; order Anura; family Aromobatidae; genus Anomaloglossus; species Anomaloglossus baeobatrachus. The sequence goes on along the minus strand of NC_134358.1, from coordinate 532,040,648 downwards.
AAGGGACAATGAGTCAACTTGTACAGAAATCACACCAAAAATATACTTTTTAATGGATGCAATTAGCAATGGCTGCTTCTTTCCAAAAACGGCGCCACACCTGTTCACATGTATCTTTTTTTGTCATAATTTAAGTCATGGAAATCATGAGGCATTTGAAAGTTACACTTGGTTATGCCCCTTCTCCATCAAGTTTTGCCTACTTTTGAAAAAGCTGGAAGATCTTGCTGGGACTGGCATAAAAATGCCAAAAGTCACTACATATTTATGCAACTACCAGTTGCCCCAAAATTTCGCCACACCAGAATTCTGGCAAAAACTGACTGACGAATAGGGCCCTAAATTTAGAAGGACAAAAGGAGCTCAATTTATTAGAGTTTTTGCACCAAAGAACTTGTGTAAAAGCTTTGAAAATGTTCAAAAAGTTTACGCAACATGGAGTTATGAAAAAGTTTTGTGACTTTTGGCGTTTTTCTGCCACTTTGAATCAGCTCCTCTGAAATGGGCAAAGCCAGGGTGGGACCGGGGGGGGGGGGGGGGGGGGTTGATTATGCCACTGTCAAAGTCATCAAAAATGCTATCTCCTTATATGCCATAAATACTACTCCAGTCTATGAATTGAAGTAGTATTTTTGGCACAAATCACAGAGATGCACAGACGTCATTTAGCAGAAGCGTCAAATTCATTAAGTGGCGTTTACCTCTTAATGAATTTGGGACCTTTTGTTTCAGCAAAATAAAAAGTAGACCGTTGCACTCTGTAGTGCTAAGATATGTGGAACAATGAATATGGGAATATAGACATACATTACTGCTATGGAAAACATGGAAAAAGTGAGATACTTAGCACACAAAAATGGCCAGTTTTATGTGAGCCCAACAGCCAATGGCAAGGCCACGTCATTTCTGTTGAGTCCCTATCAAACTAATGCCTCTGTTTGGGTTAACAAAAACCTACAATTTATGGGCGGACAGGAACCTGCAAATGGAGAATTAAAATCGTCTGAGGCTGTCTGTCTGCTATTTCATCCTTTTTCTCTGCTCGATTCTTAAAATTGAACATGGACAAAACAGAATTCATTGTCTTTCCCTCCCATCACTCAACTCCCCCACCTGACATATCCATCAATGTCAATGGCTGCCCACTCTCCCCGGTCCCACGTGCTCACTGCCTGGGAGTATTCCTAGACTCTGATCTCTCTTTTAACACTAAAACTACTGAGGTAGTCATTTTGACTACTTTGCACTATGTATTTCTATAGAGGTGTCACGAGTCCAGTAGTTCTAGTGTTAAGCCACACATCCAAGCTCTCTTCACCTCCTGCCGCCTCCATCTCAAAAATATTTCACGGATCCGAACATTACTTTCCCAAGAAGCTGCAAAAACCCTAGTACATGCCCTTATTATCTCCCGCCTGGATTATTGCAACCTCCTGCTCTGTGGCCTCCCTTCTAACAGTCTCGCACCCCTACAATCTATTCTAAACTATGCTGCCCGGCTAATCCACCTGTCCCCCCGCTATTCCCCAGCCCTCTCCTCTCTGCCAATCCCTTCACTGGCTTCCCATTGCCCAACGACTCCAGTTCAAAACCCTGACCATGACCTACAAAGCCATCCACAGCCTGTCCCCTCCCTACATCTCTGACCTGGTCTCCCGGTACTTACCTGCACGTAACCTTTGATCCTCACAAGATCTCCTTCTCTACTCCACTCTCATCTTCTCTTCCCACCATCGCATCCAAGATTTCTCCCGTGTCTCCCCCATACTCTGGAATGCTCTGCCACGACATATCAGACTCTCGCCTACCTTGACAAGCTTCAAAAGGAACCTGAAGACCCACCTCTTCCGACAAGCCTACAACCTGCCGTAACCCTCAGTCTGATATAGCACCACACAATCAGCTCTACCCTCACCTACTGTATCCTCACCTATCCCTTGTAGACTGTGAGTCCTCTCTCCTCCTGTACCAGTCTGTGTCTTGTATTGTTTATGATTATTGTACTTGTCCCTATTATGTATACCCCTTTCACATGTAAAGCGCCATGGAATTGATGGCGCTATAATAATAAATAATAATAAAAAAAGGGCAGGAGTGCTCAATCAGAGGGCCTCAAAGCGGGACACTGCCGCAGAGTAATGGGTCCACCTGGGCACTGTAAATAGTTGATGTGAGTAATTCTGCATAATGTTTATTTTTCTTTAAAGTGTTAAGTGTAATGTTGAAATGGATACCTGGGCCACTGGACTAGGTGTGGCCAGGACTACCCAGTACATAATTTGCACCCATTGTGCACCCTACCATAATTAATACGACCAGAGGATCCCAAAACCTGTCCCGTGTGCAGAAGTAATGAAGAGTGGTCTAGATCGGCTGGAGCTCATGACAGCAGGGAACGGCAGTCCAAAGGCAGCGACATATCAGTGAGTAAAGACCTTTGATTGCAACCCCTGTGTCGCTCCCTTTCTTCACCGCCTCCAACCCTGCGCTCCGCTGAAAGATCACTACTACTCCCAACATCTCTGGGGACTCAGCTCTACCTGTGGAGAGCTGTACCAACTCGGCTGCGTCACCATCTACCCCAGAGGATACCCCCCATAGCGGCGGCTCCTATACTTGGCCGCATATCACAGGTGGCGTCATAAATACAAACTCTTCTCCCCTGTAAATAACCCCTCCATCTTTTATTGACACCGCCGGGCTCACGGAACCAGACCAGGCTGCTCTGACATCCCAACCCCCTGCACTGGCCCGGTGACGAGTAGCCCCCCAGACCAGTGGGCGCATCACTAAGATATGTGGAACAATGAATATGGGAATATATACATGCATTACTGCAATGAAAAAATATATAAAAATTGAGATACTTAGCACACATCAGAGTGAGAGGTTTTCTTTGCAAAACCCTTCAATTATAGCCAAGTGATGAGAATCTTGAACAGATGACTAGTGATGAGCAAGTGTGCTTGGCACTGCTTGTTACTCGATCGAGTATCATTGTGCTCGGCATGCTCAATACTAGGGCGAGTAATGGGAGTACTCATGTTCCATGCTCGACTTCCCGTCCTGCATGATTTCTAGCTGTTTTTCAGCCACTAAATATGCCATGTTGGCTACTGGCATTACTGTGACTGGCCGCATAGCATAATCGGTTTTATATAAGACCAGGTGACTCCATGCTCGGTGCACTGTATCCGGAAATAGTGTAAGGAGAGTTTCTACTGGAGAGGACAGTGTGTTACACAGTTTTAAAGATATAGAGTCCTTGTTGGTGGTATGTTAAACCAACAGTCGTTTTCAGGGCCAATTTAAATAGATTCTATTCTCTAATAATATCTTGTTTAGCTATGTGCCTAATTTAAAAGGCGCAATATATGCGGTAAGGGATGGGGAAGTGGTGCACGCAGAGGCCAAGGCCGTGAGACAGTGCAATCTGGGGCTGCAGTAGGAGCACAACAAACATAGTCATCATCTAGACCTAGCTTCCTGTCCCAGTTTGCAGGGGGGCACGAGACATCATTGTTGAAGCCAGAACAAACCAGGTAGGTGGGGGCTGGGATTCTGAACGTGGTAAGGTCCAAGCGTTAAGGGCCACCCACGCTAAAAACCACAGCCTGCAGCCACCTCTGGAAATGGCGCATTGTTTCTTAGCGCCATTTCCAGGTTCTTTACCCGGCTCGTCCAGCAGCCCTGATGGTGGTAGCACACTGGGTAATAAAGGGGTTAGGGCCAGCTTTGTATTAGCATTATATAGAATAAACCTGGCTCAACTACCAAAATGTAGGTGCTCTGGAGAAAAATAATCAGAGTTCTATAAATGTACTCCGGCACACTAAAGAGAATATGAAAGAGTCCAAGGTGGTGCTCAAAAATTGTTTTTATTTGTATTCATACATTGTCCAACGTTTCGACGACCCTAACCGGGTTGAAACGTTGGACAATATATGAATACAAATAAAAACAATTTTTGAGCACCAATTTGGACTCTTTCATATTCTCTTTAGTGTGCTGGAGTACATTTATAGAGCTTTGTATTAGCAGCTGGCACTAAGCCCGAAATTCATGGAGTTACGCCAAATTAGACATGGCCACCAAGAATTTCTAGTAAACAGTAAAAAAAAACAACACATAAAAAATTTTTTTTTTAGAAATAAATGAAAAAAAAAAACAATTTAGAGACTCCATCTTTATTATAAAAAATCCTTAGTCCGACGTAGTCCACTGGGAGAGCAATGTCAGCTCTGCTTCATCGCTCTGTACAGACAAGAGTCTCTATAGAGCGAGAAGCAGGCTGACATTGACAGGGATAGTCAAAGTTCAATCGAGTCCATGGCTAAGCCATGGACGCGGGTGAACCCTGATGTCATCGCAAACACAGCCGAAAAAATCTGAAGACTGCCGAGTGACGAGAAGTGCAGTGAATACCGCCAGAACTTAATGATCGGACCCGGAAGCAGAAGCGGCTGGGAGACAGCAGCTGAATGGGTCTGCAGGACGCGTTGCGGGACCAGTAAGTATAATCATAATGTTTTTTCATAATGTGCTTTTTTTTTACAGCCCCTGGACCCGAACTGTAACACGGGTTTCCCAGAAAAAACTCGTGTTCGGAACCTTGTATACAAACACTATGTGTTCAGTATGGACCCCGAACTTTACAGTTCGGGTTCGCCCATCACTACCACTGAGGATATAATAACTGATAGGCAGTGGCGTAACTACCGCGGTCGCAGCGGTCGTGATCGCGACCGGGCCCGGGCGGTTTGGGGCCCGCGGGGACCCGGCAGATCAGCAGCCAGCTCCTCTCAGTGAGAGAGAAGCTGCGCTGATCTATCACAGTGCACGCGCCCACTATATGACCCGCTGCCGCCCCCGACACCGGGCCCTCCTGCCCGATGTCAGCGGCGGCACCGGGGCCCCCCTCCCCCGTCACCGCGCACAGTAATAATGAAGCATAGAGCGGCCGGCGCCGCTCTGCATCATCATTCTCCCCCTGTGCCTGTGCGGTGACGTCACTCCTGTGCGACTGCTGTGCTGAGTGCACAGAGCGCAGGGAGGGAGGACGCCGACCGCAGCACCGGGAGGACGAGCAGCAGTGGAAGGAGGAGAACAGGGAGTACAGCATCAGTGGAACAAGGAGACGTCAGGACAGAGCAGCAGTGGAAGGAGGAGAGCGGTGAGTACTTGGTTTTTTTTTTTATATATATATGAGTACACGGTGGTCAGAGGCCTGGAGTGGGGAGGCTGCATTATACTGTACATGGAGGCCTGGGGTGGGAAGGCTGGATGATACTGTACATGGAGGCCTGGGGTGGGGAGGCTGCATCTGTACATGGAGGCCTGGGGTGGGGAGGCTGCCTGATACTGTACATGGAGGCCTGGGGTGGGGAGGCTGCATCTGTACATGGAGGCCTGGGGTGGGGAGGCTGCCTGATACTGTACAAGGAGGCCTGGGGTGGGGAGGCTGCATGATACTGTACATGGAGGCCTGGGGTGGGGAGGCTGCATCTGTACATGGAGGCCTGGGGTGGGGAGGCTGCCTGATACTGTACAAGGAGGCCTGGGGTGGGGAGGCTGCATGATACTGTACATGGAGGCCTGGGGTGGGGAGGCTGCCTGATACTGTACATGGAGGCCTGGGGTGGGGAGGCTGCATCTGTACATGGAGGCCTGGGGTGGGGAGGCTGCCTGATACTGTACAAGGAGGCCTGGGGTGGGGAGGCTGCATGATACTGTACATGGAGGCCTGGGGTGGGGAGGCTGCATCTGTACATGGAGGCCTGGGGTGGGGAGGCTGTCTGATACTGTACAAGGAGGCCTGGGGTGGGGAGGCTGCATGATACTGTACATGGAGGCCTGGGGTGGGGAGGCTGCCTGATACTGTACATGGAGGCCTGGGGTGGGGAGGCTGCATGATACTGTACATGGAGGCCTGGGGTGGGGAGGCTGCATGATACTGTACATGGAGGCCTGGGGTGGGGAGGCTGCATGATACTGTACATGGAGGCCTGGGGTGGGGAGGCTGCATGATACTGTGCATGGAGGCCTGGGGAGGCTGCATTATACTGTACATGGAGGCCTGGGGAGACTCCATTATACTGTATTTGGAGGCCTGGGGAGGCTGGCAGCATTATTATACATGGAGGCCTGGGGAGGCTGGCTGCATTATTATACATGGAGGCCTGGGGAGGCTGGCTGCATTATTATACATGGAGGTCTGGGGAGGCTGGCTGCATTATTATACATGGAGGCCTGGGGAGGCTGGCTGCATTATTATACATGGAGGCCTGGGGAGGCTGGCTGCATTATTATACATGGAGGCCTGGGGAGGCTGGCTGCATTATTATACATGGAGGCCTGGGGAGGCTGGCTGCATTATTATACATGGAGGCCTGGGGAGGCTGGCTGCTATATTATACATGGAGGCCTGGGGAGGCTGGCTGCTATATTATACATGGAGGCCTGGGAGGCTGGCTGCTATATTATACATGGAGGTCTGGGGAGGCTGGCTGCATTATTATACATGGAGGCCTGGGGAGGCTGGCTGCATTATTATACATGGAGGCCTGGGAGGCTGGCTGCTATATTATACATGGAGGCCTGGAGAGGTTGGCTGCATTATTATATATGGAGGCCTGGTGAGGCTGCATAATAAACATGAAGGACACCTTATACATTGAATATAGAGGTGTAATATACATAGAGGTCTATGAGGCTGCATTATACTGGAGGTCTATAGGGCTGCATTAAAATGGAGGTCGGGGGGGGGCTGTATAATACAAAATGAAGGGACACCTTATACATGGAATATAGGGGTGAATTATACATGGAGGAGTATGGGGCTGCATAATACCATCTGAAGTTTTATGGGGTTGTGTTATAATACATATAGGACTATGGGGGCTACATTATAATATATGGAGGACTATGGAGGCTACCTTATACATGGACTATGGAAGTGCATTATAAAACATGGAGGACTATGTGGTGCAGTATAATATATGGAGAACTATGGGGTGAATTTTAATACATGGAGAACTATGGGAAATGCATTATAATTGAAGGGCTACTTTATACATGGAGGATTATGGGGGTGCATTATAATATATGGAGGGCTATGTATCTGCATTCTAATATATGAAGGGTTATGTGAGACCCTTTATACAATTATTTGGAAGGCTATGTGGGGGCTGTTATAGTATTTTGAGAACTTTATACAGGGGGGACAAAGATACAAGTATGGGATGGAAATGTTTTGTGCTGAGGGAAAAAGGCTCTTTCCCTCAGCAGCCAACTTTCCCATGCTCTGCTATACATCTCTCAGCACCCAGCTTTCCCATGTTCTGATATACATCTCTCAGCACCCAGCTTTCCCATGTTCTGATATACATCTCTCAGCACCCAGCTTTCTCATGCTCTGATATGGGAAAGCTGGGTGCTGAGGACAAGATAAATATCAGAACATAGGAAAGCTGGGTGCTGATAGAGGGATTTCAGGGTGCTGTGGGTAAGAGCCAAGTGTCAGCGTCATTATCCTGTACCCCGAGTGTCAGTGTCATTATCCCTTACCCCATACCTCCCAACCGTCCCGGATACAGCGGGACTTTCACGCTTTACGTTGTTTGTCCCGTTGCCACGATCGGGACGGCCGGCTCCCGGGCTCCGCCCACCCACTCTCTCTCCGCCTCCCTGCTTTTCCCTCCTACCATCCCAGTAGACGTGGCATAACAGAGAGGAGCGCTGCCTGTGCTGCTGCTGGTACAGTAAAATCTCCCCAGCGCTGATTTCCCTCCCTCCCCCCCTCACTCCCGGCCGGAGCCTCTCTGTGCGGTCGGCCGGCCGCCTTTCTGTGCGGGCGCCCCCCGGCCGCCTGTCTGTGCGGGCGCCCCCCCGGCCGCCTGTCTGTGCGGGCGCCCCCCTGCCGCCTGTCTGTGCGGGCGCCCCCCTGCCGCCTGTCTGTGCGGGCGCCCCCCTGCCGCCTGTCTGTGAAGGCGACCGGCCACCTCACTGTGTGGGCGACCGGCCGCCTCACTGTGGCTCCCTGCGTGTCCATGCTGGAGGCCCGCCGGCTGCCTGCGTGTCCATGCTGGAGGCCCGCCGGCTGCCTGCGTGTCCATGCTGGAGGCCCGCCGGCTGCCTGCGTGTCCATGCTGAATGGGTGTGGATGGGGAGTGGATATGGGCGTGACTGTGAAATGGGTGTGGTTAGGGGGCGTGGCCTAAAAATTGCCGCGGCGCGCTATGCGCGCCGCAAACTTTGGCCTTCTTTTCCTTCTTTAAAAGTTGGGAGGTATGCCTTACCCCAAGTGTCTGTGTATGTGGAGGGGGGGGCCAGGTCTAAACTTTGCACCGGGGCCCATCCAACTCTAGTTACGCCACTGCTGATAGGCATATCTGCCTGTCAGCTGAAAATGCTGACAGGCTGACTATTATCAAAATGAAGAAAGCGTGGATTAGCCCACACTGCTCGACCCTACTGGATGACAGCAGCGGAACCTAAAGGCAATTCTAATGTTCCTTTTTTCTGGTGTATTCCCATGCAGCCCTTCCCACCAAACCAAGGGTATAAAGTTATTGTTTTCTTCTGTTGCGTGTCCTACTCCTCCTCCTCCACCATATCAACAGGATTATGATATCAAAGTAGGAGTCAGAATGTTTTCTCAGGCCCTCCTCTACATGTCTTCCAGGGTGTATTGGAGTGTCTCCGTCTAATTCTTGGCAGCCCTTGCACATAGAGCATCGACTTTACCAGTCTAGGAGTCCCACTCCTTCCCAATTGGACAAAATGTTTTCTCAGCAGGCCTTTCTTTATGTCTCTTCTAGGGTGTATTAGAGTTGGCAGTCCTTGTACTGCGTGCATAGGCTTTACCAAGGTAGGAGTCAGAATCTTTTTAAAATTGTCACAAAATATAGTCAGAGTCACTGCTCTATGTCTCTTGCTGCACGTATTGCAATCCCTCCTTGGAATTGAAGTTAGGCCTTACACTGAGTGCATAGGCTTTAGCAGTGTAGGAGTGACAATCTTTTTAAAATTGTCAAAAAAAAATTATTCTGAGGCCATCTTCTACATGTCTTCCAGGGTGTATTGGAGTCCCGCCTTCAACATTTTGGCAGCCCTTGCACTTATTTCATAGGCTTTATGAGTGTAGGATTCCCACTACTTAACAATTTTAACAGACTATGCATGAGTACCTCCTTTCTCTAATACAGGGTGTATTGGAGTCCCTCTTCTTTCCAAGTTTTGCTAGATCTTGCATTGTCCGCATAGTCTTTGTGCGGTTTGGAGTTTCCCCTTAATAAATTAAACAGGATAGGTTCTGAAAACATGCTTGAGTTCCCCATTGACTTCCATTATACTCGTTACTCGAGTCGAGCCCGTCCAGGCGTCCGATTTGCTCATTTCTAGTAATGAGCACCTGAGTATTTTAGTGCTCGCTCATTACTATAGATGACCCCTGTCTATTAACTAAGGATTCTCTATTGAGGTTTTCTATACTAGACAACCCCTTTAAACTAGAAGCCTTTGATACTTTTCTAGTATATATTAATACTATTTTTAAAAGACGGATATCTGATTATTGTATATTACAAAGAGCCAGAATAATCTTTAATAGTAACAGTGATAATTAAAGAGGACACATCAACAGGTGGAAAGACAATAGTTTTGCCACCTATCTGATCCCCGCTGCTCCCCTGAGTATTCCAGTTGTTTGATTTTTTGGTTGGTTTGGTTTGTTCATTTGGTGTAAGAGATATATATGGGCCTTTTTACTTATTGCTAATTTTTATAGTCTTTACCAACGAGGCGTGGTTCACAGGATCCTCAGGGGCGGGTCTTTAGGCTGCTCTGCATTATTACCTCATGAGCTCCACCCCTTTGTAAACACCATAAAGATTAACATTAAATAAAAAAGCACATATGTCTTTAACTGTATGGGATTAGCTGCAATAAAATACACACAATAAAGCTTCTTTATAGGGATTGGTTTATTTTCATTTTTTTTTTAGCCCACAAAAGCTTAAAATAACAAATTTAGCTTTTATGGAGCCTCCTTATGTAAGGTGATTACTCTCCACCATTTTTCTGTCTTTGTTGATTAGATGCAGCGATAACATTGCATCTTCAATGCTAAAACCGTTGCAGCAAATCATCGGACTCTGCCAATGTAGCCCAGTGATTGGCTACAGCACTTACAAGCAACGTGATAAGACGTCACTGCTGCAGTTGATCAAAAAAGACCGCCACAGCACCCAATCTCGTACCGCTGCCACTGGTCATGCTCAGCTTTCTTCCTTGAGTTCTATAGAAATTCTGAGAATATCTGAAGCAAAGACTCCCAAAGCAATCATTGGAGAAAATGTTGATTTAAAACAAATTCATATAATTATATATATATATATATATATATATATATATATATATATATATATATATATATATTATTTATTTATAGAACACCATTGATTCCATGGTGCTGTACATGAGAAGGGGGTTACATACAGAATACATACACAAGTTACAGTAGACAGACTACTACAGAGGGAAGAGGCCCCTACCCTTGCGGGCTTACATTCTATAGGATTTTGGGGAGGAGACAGTAGGTGGGGTGTAGATTGGTCGGGCGGCAGCTCCGCTCGGTGGTCGTGCATATATATACGGTACCTTGTAAAAGTATTTGGCCCCTTGAATTTTTCAACCTTTACCCACATTTCAGGCTTCAAACATAAAGATAAAAAATTAAAAGTTTATGGTGAAGAATCAACAAGTGGGACACAATTGTGAATTTGAACAAAATTTGTTGCTTATTTAAAACTTTTATAAAAAATAATAAACTTGGGGCGTGTAATATTATTCATCCCCTTTAAGTTAATACTTAGTAGCGCCACCTTTTGCTGCGATTACAGCTGCAGTTGCTTGGGGTATGTGTCTATCAGTTTTGCACATCGAGAGACTGAAATTCTCGACCATTCTTCCTTTGTAAACAGCTGGAGCTGAGTGAGGTTGGATGGAGGCGTTTGTGAACAGCAGTTTTCAGCTCTTTCCACAGATTCTTGATTGGATTCAGGTCTGGACTGTGACTTGGCCATTCTAACACATGGATACGTTTATTTGTGAACCATTCCATTGTAGATTTTGCTTTATGTTTTTGATCATTGTCTTGTTGGAAGACAAATCTCTGTCCCAGTCTCAGGTCTTTTGCAGACTCCAACAGGTTTTCTTCAAGAATGGTCCTGTATTTGGTTCCATCCATCTTCCCATCAATTTTAACCATCTTCCCTGTCCCTGCAGAAGAAAAGCAGGCCCAAACCATGATGCTGCCACCACCATGTTTGACAGTGGGGATGGTGTGTTCAGGGTGATGAGCTGTGTTGCTTTTACGCCAAACCTCATTTGGCATTGTGCCCAAAAAGTTCAATTTTGGTTTCATTTGACCAGAGCACCTTCTTCCACATGTTTGATGTGTCTCCCAGGCTTTTGGCAAACTTTAAACAACACTTTTTATGGATATCTTTGAGAAATGGCTTTCTTCTTGCCACTCTTCCATAAAAGCGATATTTGTGCAGTGTATGACTGATTGTTGTCCTATGGACAGACTCTCCCACCTCAGCTGTAGATCTCTGCAGTTCATCCAGAGTGATCATGGGCCTCTTGGCTGTATCTCTGATCAGTCTTCTCCTTGTTTGAGATGACATTTTGAGGGACGGCTGGGTCTTGGTAGATTTGCAGTGGTATGATACTCCTTCCATTTCAATATGATCGCTCGCACAGTGCTCCTTGGGATGTTTAAAGTTGTGGAAATCTTTTTGTAATGAAATCCGGCTTTAAACCTCTCCACAACAGTATCACGGACCTGCCTGTTGTGTTTCTTGGTCTTCATGATGCTATCTGTGCTTTAGGCCCCCTTCACATGCACATGCCTCTGATACGTGCTAGGTCCGTTCCCGCATGTACCGGAGACACGGGCACACATAAATCCATTAAAATAAATGGGTTTATGTGCACGCACGTGTTTAGCCATTTGCCTGTGCCTCCGTGTGGAGCAGACGTGAGCCCGTGTGCTCCATACGGAGGCATGTCCGTTTTTTTTCGGCAGCACAGGCAGCCCGCACACGTATCACACGGATGTAGTTTGGATGCGGTCCCGTGTGACACGCACCGGAGAAACACGTGCCATTATTTTAAAATTAAAAAAAACACATATTCACCTCCACCAGCCCTGCAGAATCTTCTGCTGCAAACAGTTGCTGCCGACTGCCGCACATTATGAGCGTGTTAAGGAGGAGGGCGTGATGTCACGGCCACTGATCTCCGCCCCTCCGCTCGGCCGGAAGCAGCATCAGCGGGGAGTGGGCAGGGCTGGAGCCGAAGATAAGTACCCTGGACACCAGCACGGACCACGTGAGTATTCAGATTACCGGTTCTCCGTGTGTTATCGCGGATAGCACACGTAGAACACACGTGGCCCGCACGTACTGGAGACACGTACTTACCACACGCAACACGCAAGGAAAATACGTGTCTCACGGCACGTGCGTGATTTTCACGTGCGTGTGAAGGGGGCCTTAAACAGAACACTGAGACTATCACAGAGCAGGAGCTTTTATACGGAGACTTGATTACACACAGGGGATTATATTTATCATCAGTCATTTAGGACAACATTGGATCATTCAGAGATCCTCAATGAACTTCTGGAGTGAGTTTGCTGCACTGAAAGTAAAGGGGATGAATAATATCGTGCGCCCCAATTTTCAGTTTATTCTTTTTTACAAAAGTTTAAAATAAGCAATAAATATCGTTCAACTTCACAATTGTGTCCACTTGTTGATTCTTCACCATAACATTAACATTTTTATCTTTATGTTTGAAGCTTGAAATGTGGGAAAAGGTTGAAAAACTCTGGGGTGCCGAATACTTTTGCAAGGCACTGTAAATAAATATATATATATATATATATATATATATATATATGTAATTATTTGATCTCTTGCACTCTAATTTTAAGAATAGGTTAATTTTAACATTATGTTTTGGGTGTGTTTCTCTGCTAAGGGCACAGGACTACGTCACCGCATGAATGGGACAATGGATGGAGCCATGTACCGTAAAATCCTAAGTGACAGCCTACTTCCCTTCACCAGTACATTAAAAATGGGTTATAGCTGCAACTTCCAGCACTACAATGACCCAAAACATACAGCCAAGGCAACAAAGGAGTGGCTCAAAAAGAATCACATTAAGGTCATGGAGTGGCCTAGCCAGTCTCCAGACCTTAATCCCATAGAAAACGTATGGAGGAGCTGAAGCTCTGAGTTGCCAAGTGACAGCCTCAAAATCTTAATGATTTAGAGATAATCTCCAAAGAGGGGTGGATCAAAATTCCTCCTGACATGTGTGCAAACCTCATCATCAACTACAAAAACGTCTGACTGCTGTGCTGCCAACCAGGGGATGGCCACCAAGTATTAAGTCTTGTTAACAAAGGGATCAAATACTTATTTCTCTCTGCAAAATGCAAATAAATTTATATACTTTGATTTTCTGTATTTTTTTTTTATATTCTACCTCTCACTGTTAAAATTAATCTGCCCTTAAAATTATAGACTGTTCGTGTCTTTGTCAGTGCGCAAATTAAAAAATCAGCAAGTGATCACATAAATATTTCCTTCACTGGATATTTTTTTTCTATGTAATATGCTATTAGGGCTCATACGCACGTTGCGTAATTACATGCATGTACGCTGCGTATAGCACTGCAGTGTAAATGCATGCATCCTGTGTCCCCTGCACAATCTATGAAGATTGTGCATGATACGTGCGCACGTTGCTTTTATGAACGCAGCGATTTGGATGCTAATAGTTTGACCCAAATCCATGCGTTCATAAAATGAGCATGTCAATTATTCCGTGCGCTATGGATGCAGCTTCCACTCTGTCTATGGTGGGGGAAGCAGCCATAGCGCATGAAATCGGCTTTTTTTTGTACAGAAAAACTGCATCCATTATGCAGTGTGCATCAAATCGCTGCAGAATATTCAGCAGGTACGTGCGCATGAGCCCTTACTGTGCAAAAGGAACAAAATACAGTTAGGTCCAGAAATATTTGGACAGTGACACAATTTTCGCGAGTTGGGCTCTGCATGCCACCACATTGGATTTGAAATGAAACCTCTACAACAGAATTCAAGTGCAGATTGTAACGTTTAATTTGAAGGTTTGAATAAAAATATCTGATAGAAATTGTAGGAATTGTACACATTTGTTTACAAACACTCCACATTTTAGGAGGTCAAAAGTAATTGGACAAATAAACCAAACCCAAACAAAATATTTTTATTTTCACTATTTTGTTGCGAATCCTTTGGAGGCAATCACTGCCTTAAGTCTGGAACCCATGGACATCAACAAACGCTGGGTTTCCTCCTTCTTAATGCTTTGCCAGGCCTTTACAGCCGCAGCCTTCAGGTCTTGCTTGTTTGTGGGTCTTTCCGTCTTAAGTCTGGATTTGAAGTGAAATGCATGCTCAATTGGGTTAAGATCTGGTGATTGACTTGGCCATTGCAGAATGTTCCACTTTTTTGCACTCATGAACTCCTGGGTAGCTTTGGCTGTATGCTTTGGGTCATTGTCCATCTGTACTATGAAGCGCCGTCCGATCAACTTTGCGGCATTTGGCTGAATCTGGGCTGAAAGTATATCCCGGTACACTTCAGAATTCATCCGGCTACTCTTGTCTGCTGTTATGTCATCAATAAACACAAGTGACCCAGTGCCATTGAAAGCCATGCATGCCAATGCCATCACGTTGCCTCCACCATGTTTTACAGAGGATGTGGTGTGCCTTGGATCATGTGCCGTTCCCTTTCTTCTCCAAACTTTTTTCTTCCCATCATTCTGGTACAGGTTGATCTTTGTCTCATCTGTCCATAGAATACTTTTCCAGAACTGAGCTGGCTTCATGAGGTGTTTTTCAGCAAATTTAACTCTGGCCTGTCTATTTTTGGAATTGATGAATGGTTTGCATCTAGATGTGAACCCTTTGTATTTACTTTCATGGAGTCTTCTCTTTACTGTTGACTTAGAGACAGATACACCTACTTCACTGAGAGTGTTCTGGACTTCAGTTGATGTTGTGAACGGGTTCTTCTTCACCAAAGAAAGTATGCGGCGATCATCCACCACTGTTGTCATCCATGGACGCCCAGGCCTTTTTGAGTTCCCAAGCTCACCAGTCAATTCCTTTTTTCTCAGAATGTACCCGACTGTTGATTTTGCTACTCCAAGCATGTCTGCTATCTCTCTGATGGATTTTTTCTTTTTTTTCAGCCTCAGGATGTTCTGCTTCACCTCAATTGAGAGTTCCTTAGACCGCATGTTGTCTGGTTACAGCAACAGCTTCCAAATGCAAAACCACACACCTGTAATCAACCCCAGACCTTTTAAGTACTTCATTGATTACAGGTTAACGAGGGAGACGCCTTCAGAGTTAATTGAAGCCCTTAGAGTCCCTTGTCCAATTACTTTTGGTCCCTTGAAAAAGAGGAGGCTATGCATTACAGAGCTATGATTCCTAAACCCTTTCTCCGATTTGGATGTGAAAACTCTCATATTGCAGCTGGGAGTGTGCACTTTCAGCCCATATTATATATATAATTGTATTTCTGAACATGTTTTTGTAAACAGCTAAAATAACAAAATTTGTGTCACTGTCCAAATATTTCTGGACCTAACTGTATATATATATATATATATATATATATATATATATATATATAAAACTATATATTTGGTATTATTGCATTTTTTCCCAACCTATAGAAATCAGGTAATATAATATTTAAAACATAATAAACAATGACATTTATTTTTTTCATTTTTTCCATCTCCTAGAAAATGGTGATATAAAAATTTGTTGTATAAATTAGCTATGAGAGGTATATACCGAAAATAGACACCATTAAAAAAATACAACTCAAGCTGAAAAAAAACCCTAGCTCTCATACAGGCTCATCTAGGATAAAATTTAAAAAAAAAAAGCTCTCCTAAGGCAACGATGTAATTCAGCCTCTTCTATCGAACGTGAGAAAACCCTTCAGGACTGATGTGGTTAACTTTTCGATATTAACACACCAGTGCCCTCTAGTGGTCGTCCTTGAGATGTCGTGATATTGTAATCACTGCGGATCGAAGACTCGTAAAGAGAAATTTCTTTTGCAAAATGACAAATTAAACTATAAAATAATAAAAATGGCCATGTATTTATATTATACAAGAAGGTAAAACTAAAGATTAAAAGGGTTACATTCACATATTCTCTGCATTGTCATAAAACCTTTAAGGGGAGCTTGTCCGCATGTTATTATGTGTGGCAGCATTGACAAAAGATATTTGTATTTCCAAAAAAGGGTTCATTTTATTGTAGAGATCTAATATTCTGCCAGTGCTGAGCATAAAAATCCTATGCAAATCAGACAGGAAGTGCACTAGGGGTGTGTCCATGCACTTGAAACAAGTACCCTAATACTCCCCTAGTGCACTTGCAGCCTAATTTGCATATAGATTCTACACTGGATTTTTTCATGACTGGCACTTTGGATTGCTACAATAAAGTATAATTATTATTACAGGACAAGTGCCTGCTATACAGCCATACCATTATATCCAAAGGTAATAACATACTGACAGATTCACGTTAACTAGACAAATTTTGTAGAAAATTGGATTATAGATGCTTATATATTTCCCAATATGTGTTACAGAAAAATAAAGAATAAATAACAATTGATTTTTTTTTTTTAAACATCAATAATGAATGGTAAGTGTGCTGTAGTTACCAAAACATCCACTAGGAGGTGCCAGATAATCATAAACTGGATGGTTAGAAAGGCAGGGGAACCCTTAGAAAACAGGACAAAAAAAGGTCAAAAAATATATTTGTATTTAAAAAAATTAATAATAATATGTGTGAGTGTGTGTATGTCCGCTAATGGAATCCGCACCGTCGCATTTACAATCATGAAATTTTGCACAGACGCCTCATGTGACTCAGGGAACATCATAGACTATGTTTTGAAGGGAAAAATGTAACCCCACGCTTTACAGTTACTCTCCAAAAATCCTGTTTCTTAAGGTCAATGTAGCTGGGAGCCACAGGTCAATAGTAGGAGCTGTGATTGGTTGCTATAGGCAACGGAGGACATTGTTAGTATAAGAAGCTTATGTGTGAGGTAATATGATTTCTGTGGAGAGATGGATAGAGAGAGAGACAGACAGACAAAGACAGACAGAGACAGAGAAAGAGACAGAGAGACAGACAAAGACAGACAGAGAGAAGCAGACAAACAGAGACAGACAGAGACAGAGTGACAGACAGACAGAGAGAGATGGATAAAGACAGAGAGAAACACAGAGAGAGAGAGAATGGTTTGGCGATGATAATTGTATTTTGGTCCTGACAATAAAGCCGATTTGATTTGATTTGATTTGACAGAGGCAGAGAGATAGAGAGAGTGACAGAGAGACAGTGAGAGACAGACAGTGAGAGACAGACAGATGGACAGACAGAGGCAGACATACCGAGACACAGACAGCAAGAGACAGAGAAAGACAGACAGAGAGAGGTAGACAGACATAGAGACACAGACAGACTGAAAAAGATGGATAGAGAGAGAGATAGAGACAGAAAGAGAAAGAGACAGAAACAGAGAGAGACAGATAGAAACAAAGAGAGATGGATAGAGCCAGACATATAGAGAAAAAAGACAGAGAGAGACAGAGAGAGACAGACAGACAGACAGAGAGATGGATAGAGAGACAGACAGACAGAGAGACACAGAGATAGAGAGATGGATAGAGCCAGACATATAGAGAAAAAAGACAGAGAGAGACAGAGAGAGACAGACAGACAGACAGAGAGATGGATAGAGAGACAGACAGACAGAGAGACACAGAGATAGAGAGATGGATAGAGAGAGACAGACAGGAAGAGAGGGAGACAGACAGAGAGATGGATAGAGAGACAGACAGACAGACACAGAGACACAGAGATAGAGAGATGGATAGAGAGAGACAGGAAGAGAGGGAGACAGACAGAGAGACACTTTGTTACTGTCCCGGGCAACGCCGGGTACTACAATTAATATATAAAGAGAGAGGGAGAGCTCATGGATACACTAAGAATATAATGGTTCTCTGGGGATAGATAAAATAAATTAAGTTGATCAAAGTGCAAAATTGATTCATTAATAATTATACTAATGTACTAGCCGGTCCTATCTGCATAGCCACTTTTTAATTTTCAGAACCTATGGTTCTTGCCGGAAACCATTTACCTTTTAGGGTAAACTGTGCCTCTATTAAAGAGGTTGTATAAAATTAGGGGGGAGGAAGGAGTCTGCTTTCTTTCAGAGACAGCGCCACCACAAGCCATGGGTCATGTGTGGTACTGCAGATAAGTCATCAACGGGGTTGAACTGCAATATCTGACTAAACCAATATCACATATCTTATGTAATATATTTTAACCCCTTCATGCTGCATAATATGTCATCATCATGGAGAAGGTGTGGCACACTGTATGAGACAAGTACTGATCGCTCACTGCACCTTTTATCTCACAGCATCTCTCCCCTCCAAAAAAAAAAATATTTATTTATCTGGGTCACATTAGAACATATCTCCCAACTTTACAGCTCTTACAAAGAAAGTAATTTTCCTACTATTGAAGCCCCTAGATTCCTCTTTTACTGCACCCATAAAGTATGATGCTAACAAAATTACCCCACAAACACTGTATGATCCCCCCACAAGTGATTTCCTCCACAGTATCTTCCAAATACACAGTGTAATGCCCCTACTGTACATGCCTCAATTACTCCAGTAATGAATTGTGATCCCAACAAAATATGATCCCCAACTGTGACTCCCACACAACCCTCCATTCAAAGTAATGGGCCTACATACAGTATAATTGCCCCCACACAGCCCTCCATCCAGTATGATGGACCCTACACAAACCATCACATTGTATAATTGTTTTCATACAGTATACTGGCCCTCAAATAGGCCTCCAGAAAGTATAAAGGCTCCTTCATAGCCCTCCAAATATAATGGCCCCCACACAACCTTAAACAGAATATTGGCCTCCACATAGTCTACCATATAGTATAATTGGCCTCACATAGTCCTCTATATATTTTTATTTACCCACCATAGTCCTCTATATATTACAATGCACACCCCATAGTCCTCCATATAGTATAATGCACCCCCATACTCTTCCAAATAGTATAATGCACCCCCATATTCCTCCATGTATTGTAATGCACCCCCATAGTCCTCAAATAGTATTATGCACCCTCCAGTGCTTTCTCTTTAATCATTGCTTTCAACTGTATTGGCTTCCTTGATGGTGATGCAGTTGAAAGTGTGATGTCGGGTGGAGAGGCAGATGGAGACCGGTGCTGCTGCTGGCACCAGGCCCCCTTGACTCAAGGGCCCCATTGGTTGTACGCGACTGGCTATTGGAAAAAGAGGAGGTAAAAACTAAAGGGCGCTTTACACGCGTCGATTTATCGTGCGTCGCATGTGCAATCGTACCCACCCCCATCGTTTGTGCGTTACGGGCAAT
The DNA here is from genome assembly GCF_048569485.1 of Anomaloglossus baeobatrachus. NCBI lineage: Eukaryota > Metazoa > Chordata > Amphibia > Anura > Aromobatidae > Anomaloglossus > Anomaloglossus baeobatrachus. The sequence continues at coordinate 532,021,021 of NC_134358.1, read as the reverse complement.
TTTTTGCCCGTGTCGCAGAAAGTCGGTAACCCCCGTTACACGCATTTACCTCCCGAACGACCTCGCTGTGGGCGGCGAACATCCTCTTCCTGAAGGGGGAGAGACGTTCGGCGTCACAGCGACGTCACACAGCAGCCGGCCAATTGAAGCGGAGGGGCGGAGATGAGCGGGACGTAACGTCCCGCCCACCTCCTTGCTTCCGCATTGCCGGTGGTGGCAGGTAAGCTGTGTTCGTCGCTCCCGGGGTGTCACACGGAGCGACGTGTGCTGCCGAGGGAACAATGAACAACCGGCACGCAGAAGGACGATTGTTTTTTTGAAAATGAGCGACGTGTCAACGAACAACGATAAGGTGAGTATTTTTCCTCGTTCACAGTCGCTCTTAACTGTCACACGCTATGATATGTCAAACGATGCGGATGTGCGTCACTAACGATGTGACCCTGACGACATATCGCACGATATATCGTACCGTGTAATGGGGCCTTAAAGTGCCAAAATGATCATCAATTGTCAGGTCCTTAGGAGGTTAATAAGCTAGTTTCTGGATAAGTCGGGTCACCATCACTATGATTGTCATGGAGGCTATTTTCCCGTAGTCTGAATTCTTATTTTTCCTGCTTATGTACGTATCTTCCCTCTTAGATTGCTGCATAATTAAGTAGAAATATACTGCAGCTCAGCTACAATGCCTTTTGCAGGCAACTTATGGAAATGTTAGCTGTCGTATTATGTAGTTTTTAAAGCCCAAACCCGATGTAGATCATATTGGGATAATAAGTAACCAGGACTGATACTGCTTCGCATTTTTTTAATTGTTTGTGGCTTCAGCCTCAAAAGATGTATAAAAACGGAATCAATTTTAATTAAAACTTTCTCCTGTATACGCCGACTAAGTAAGAATATGCAGTGGTTGCAGGGAGTGAAGGCGAGATACTGTATCACAAAGTGCTGAAAGAATTAATAACTGGCCATGGTACAAAGGTGTCAGAATAAATAATATATACGGCACTGCATGACCCCTGTGCACCACCGAAAGAGCCCACAATGGGCTCATGGGTTTTAGAACTGGACCACAGTAATATGCAAGAAAACAATCAGTTTTGATTAATCCCATGTTTCTTACATTATCAGGACAGCCGGGTGGCATCAGTATGCAAACTAGCAGCAATGTTCTGCTGGGAAACGTTGGGACCTGGCAGTCATATGGATGTTGATACAAGTATCACCAACCTAATCAATGGATCATCTTAATTTTAAAGCTAATACTAAGGATTAACATCTTTCATTTTTTTGGATGTGAATTTTATAGAACTACAAAAATACATACAGCTGCACTCTGGAAAGCTAACAATGAATAAGGGAACTCTGGTATTGCATTACTGCTACAGGAACATTTGAAAAAAGAGATACTTAACTTATGGATTGGCCAATACATGTGAGCCTGATAACCACGACAAGGTGATCTCTTATATACCAGGACACTTACTTGAAATGCCTCTATCTGGGTGAAAATCTACATGTCTGGGCAGAAAGGATCCAGCTAGAAAGGAAGGCACCTATTCAAACCTATTAGATGTGCGGGTCAATCTTTTATATATATATATATATATATATATATATATATACACACTGTATATTCTATCTATCTATCTATCTATCTATCTATCTATCTATCTATCTATCTATATATTTGTGAATTTTATGGAGTTAGAAGCCAATTCCAATGGTCCAACTCCCACTGGATAGGCGATAAGTGGTAAAAAGATTAAGGAATAACTTCTGAGATATTCACTGATCCCCAAAACTGAAAAAGAGGCGATGTTCACACTTTTCAGTTGGTTGATCTTGTGGCGCCCCAGGAAATGGGTTAATGCTGAGCCTGGAGGTAATTGGGGGAATCATTGGCCAGTAAGTTCAACATCCAACACAGTTTCTCCCTCAGGCCTGCAGGGGGACCTCTGAACCTGGAGTTCCAGGGAGCATTTCTCAAGTCTGACCTGAGGGAGGAGTAAGGCTATGTGCGCACGTTGCGCAAATACATGCAGTTACGCTGCGCTTTGTAGCGCAGCGTAACTGCATGCGTCCTGCGTCCCCTGCACAGTCTATGGAGATTGTGCAGGGGCCGTGCGCACGTGGCGTTTTAGAGCGCAGCGCTTCGGCTACTGTCGAAGCGCTGCGTTCTAAGAAGTGACATGTCACTTCTTCCGTGCGCTTTGCCGGCAGCTCCTGCTCTGTCTATGGCAGGAGCTGCAGGCAGAGCGCATGGAATCGGCGCTCACTACGGACATTTCTGCAGCGATTTAAAGCGCACATGTGCTCTTCAGATCGCTGCAGAAATTTCTGCAGTGACTGTACGCAACGTGCGCACATAGTCTTAGTGTTCAGTCTGTGTAGAGAGAGCAGAGAGTGCAGACGCAGAGTGTGCTGTCCTGTGGAACTGGGGCCTAGAGCTGGAATAGCTTGGCCCAGTGAAGCAAGAAGTGCAGAGAGGCACAGAAGAGACTCAGACATCGGAGTCTGTGGTTGCCAGGGTATAAAATCCTTCCCTGGTGGCCGAATCCGGAGGGCAGGAGAGCTGCAAGCCCCCTGGCCCATCAGCAATCTGAAGATACAGCTGCATTCCAAGGGCCCGGTGTGGACTCCAGCAGAGAAGCACCCGAGAGGGCCTGCGCAGCCTACCACACAGAAAAAGGGACGAACCACCGGTCCCAGCAGCAAGAGGGCCATTGCTAAATTCAGAGTGCAGGGTCCTGTAGAAGAAAAGAAAGAGCAGGGAGTAGGGCTCATACTCAACTGGCCAAAGAGATCACCCCCAGGCACTTCCAGGCCGGCCGGATCATCTTTACCACCTGTGACGGTCTCCCTGGACTAAACTGCTGCCGAGTAAAAGAGGAGAAGGTAAAGAGACTACTGTTTGTGCCTGTTTCTTTCACTGCCTGTCGACCCTGCACCGTATTATTCACACAACATCACACCATAGACTCTCACGAGCACCAACTGTTGCCCCGGGGCCCCGCTCCACCTGTGGGGAGCAGGACCATCCGAGCTGCCATACCAACAGCTCCGGAGGCCTCATACAGCAGTGGCGGCTTAATAGCCGCAAACCACAGGTGGCGTCACGAAAATACAAACTTTAATCAACCCCACTGAAGCCATATTAATTGACTCCCGCCAGGGCCACGGAGTCGGGCCCCGCCACCACTGACGACCCCCCGACTAGTCCGGCCCGGCACCGGGTATCCCATAGCCCTGGGGTGGGCGAGTCAATCTTAATATGAAAATCTTGGTTGAACTGCTCCATGCTTGTGTTTTATAAATATATATATATATACATATACATACATACATACATACACTCTCTTTGCCCGGTCTGTCTCTTTCCCAGTCTGTTTCTTTCCCGGTCTGTCTTTTCCCAGCTGTCTCCTTCCCCAGTTGTCTCTTTGCCCGGCTGTCTCTTTTCCAGGGCTGTCTCTTTTCCAGGGCTGTCTCTTTGCCCGTCTGTCTCTTTGCCCGTCTGTCTCTTTGCCCATCTGTCTCTTTCCAGGTCTGTCTCTTTCCAGGTCTCTCTTTCCCTGTCTGTTTCTTTCCCCGTCTGTCTCTTTCCCGTCTGTCTCTTTCCCAGTCTGTCTCATTGCTCCGTCTGTCTCTTTGCCCGTCTGTCTCTTTGCCCGTCTGTCTCTTTCCAGGGCTGTCTCTTTCCAGGGCTGTCTCTTTCCAGGGCTGTCTCTTTGCCCGGCTGTCTGTTTCCAGGTCTGTCTCTTTTCAGGTCTGTCTCTTTCCAGGTCTGTCTCTTTTCAGGTCTGTCTCTTTCCAGGTCTGTCTCTTTCCAGGTATCTCTTTGCCCATCTGTCTCTTTCCAGAGCTCTATTTGCCCGTCTATCTCTTTCCAGGGCTGTCTCTTTCCAGGGCTGTCTCTGTTTGTCTCTCTCTGTCTGTCTCTTTATGTCTCTCTTTATCTGTCTCACCACCAACATCTTATTACCTCACACGTAAGCTTCTTATACTAAGTTTATTTTGTTCCTATAGCAACCATTGACAGTTGTTATTAATAGCCTGTAGCTCCCACCTCCATTCAGTTTAATGGAGGCATGATTTTGGAGAGTAACTGTAAATTGCAGGGTTAAATTTTCCCGTCAAAACATAGGCTATGACGTTCCCTGAGTCACATGAGGTGTCTGTGCAAAATGTCGTGATTGTAAATGCGACGGTGCGGATTCCTTTAGCGGACATACCTACATACACATATATATACACTGAGCATTATATATATATATATATATATATATATATATATATATACACATACCTCCCAACATTTAAAGATGAGAAAGAGGGACAAAGTATGCGGCGCGCGTAGCCGCGCATTTACATATGTGCATAGCGTACATTTTGGATGTAGCGTATTTTTGCTGTGTCCGCATTGTACAGTACAAGCACAGTGGAGGGATTTCTAGAAACCCCGTGCCCACTGTGCTTGTTTTTTCTGCAGCAAACACTGACCTGCGGAGCGTCTTTCCAGACTGCAGCATATCAATTGTTTGCTGCAGTTGCATGCGTCCTCCGTAGGGAGAACACAGCAGGAGACCGCAGCGCACTGAACCCTGATCGTGGGCAGAGGCAGCTGCGTTCTCCTGCGGAGGAGACGTGCAGCCCCGCAGGTCAGGACCCGCTGCCTCCAGGACACAGCGAGTCCTGATCGTAGGCACAGGCAGCTGTGGTCTCCTGCGGAGGAGACGTGCAGCCCCGCAGATCAGAACGCGCTGCCTCCAGGACACAGCGAGTCCTGATCGTGGGCACAGGCAGCTGTGGTCTCCTGCGGAGGATACGTGCAGCCCCGCAGATCAGGACGCGCTGCCTCCAGGATACAGCGAGTCCTGATCGTGGGCACAGGCATACACACATATATGGTACATATTTGAAGACAAATTCCCTAAAATACATATAAACAGACAAATCTATACACAGTCATCTGCACTGACATACATAGATATATACATCATACATATACACACATTGGAGGTAATAATATGGGGAAGCCGGCAGCAGCCGCCCTCACCTACCCCGCTTGTCTCTATCCAGCTCCTCGTCGGCATGTGATCACTTGGCAACACTTTAACAGACCTAGCCACGCACAGTACACACTGACACCGCTGTGTATGTATCACAAGGGAGGACAGCACAGGAGGGGCTGGGGGCTACAGTATATACAGCACAGGAGGGGCTGGGGGCTACAGTATATACAGCACAGGAGGGGCTGGGGGCTACAGTATATACAGCACAGAAGGGGCTGGGGGCTACAGTATATACAGCACAGGAGGGGCTGGGGCTACAGTATATACAGCACAGGAGGGGCTGGGGGCTACAGTATATACAGCAGAGGAGGGGCTGGGGGCTACAGTATATACAGCACAGGAGGGGCTGGGGGCTACAGTATATACAGCACAGGAGGGGCTGGGGGCTACAGTATATACAGCACAGGAGGGGCTGGGGCTACAGTATAGACAGCACAGGAGGGGCTGGGGGCTACAGTATATACAGCACAGGAGGGGCTGGGGCTACAGTATATACAGCACAGGAGGGGCTGGGGGCTACAGTATATACAGCACAGGAGGGGCTGGGGGCTACAGTATATACAGCACAGAAGGGGCTGGGGGCTACAGTATATACAGCACAGGAGGGGCTGGGGCTACAGTATATACAGCACAGGAGGGGCTGGGGGCTACAGTATATACAGCAGAGGAGGGGCTGGGGGCTACAGTATATACAGCACAGGAGGGGCTGGGGGCTACAGTATATACAGCACAGGAGGGGCTGGGGGCTACAGTATATACAGCACAGGAGGGGCTGGGGCTACAGTATAGACAGCACAGGAGGGGCTGGGGGCTACAGTATATACAGCACAGGAGGGGCTGGGGCTACAGTATATACAGCACAGGAGGGTCTTGGGGCATAGACAGTACTTGAGGGGCATACATATTAGGCCTGTTTCAGATGTCAGTGATTCTGGTATGTATGTGCTACTTTTTATACGTACCAGAATCACTGACCTATGCAGACCCATTATAATCAATGGGTCTGCACACACATCAGTGATTTTTCACTGACCGTGTCTCCATGCGGCGTACATGCGTATCCATGATTGCCGCACAGAAACATGTCTGCTTTTTTTCTGGCATCACTGATGTCCCACAGACCACACTATGGTGTGATCCGTGAAACACGTACCAGAAAAACACGGACATTTAAAATAAAAATCTTTTTCAACTCACCTTCTCCAGCGATGCTGAGTTCGGCAGCTGCTCTCTGCTTCTTCCTGCCCAGCTCATTATGGCATGCATATTCATTTATGCAGCCAGAGCCGACCCGGAAGCAGCTGCAGAAGTGAGAGAGCGGTGGCTGGATGCTGAATCACGGGACTCTTCAGCACCACGGAGAGCAGGAGCGGGGGCAGGTGAGTATATGTCCATGTGCAATCACGGAGTACGGATCACGTATCATGGATTGCACATGGACAACCACTGTGTGCCGTGAATCACGGAGTATGAAGGAACATATGCGTGTTTAACACATCAGTGAAGAACGTCTGTGTTTTTCACTGAGGGGCATACACGTTACTAAGGGGTACACACATTACTGGGGGAAATACACTTTACTGTGGGGCATACAAATTACTGGTAGCATAGATATTACTAAGGGGCATATAGCTCTGGTGTTGGGGCTTATACAGATCTGGGGGCACACACAGCTCCGATGGGGTGGCTGGGGGCATACAAATCTGGTGTTGGGGCTGGGGGGCACACAGATCTGGTGAGGGGGGGTGGCTGGAGGCATATAGCTCTGGTGAGGAGAGGGCTGCTGGGGCATACATATCTGGTGAGGGGGGGGGCTGGGATATAATATCTGGTGGGCATACAGAGCTGGGGGGTGCTGGGGGGCATATAGATCTGGTGGGGTGGCTGGGGGGTATACAAATCTGGTGTGGGGGCTGGGGGACATACAAATCTGGTGAGGGGGGTGGCTGGAGGCATATAGCTCTGGTGAGGAGAGGGCTGCTGGGGCATACATATCTGGTGGGAGGGGGCTGGAGGCATACAGAGCTGGGGTGTGCTGGGGGGCATATAGATCTGGTGGGGGGGTATACAAATTTGGTGGGGGGCATACAGATGTGGTGAGGGGGTGACTGCAGGCATATAGCTCTGGTGAGGAGGGGGTTGGGGCATACAGCTTTGGGTAGGTGGGGGGTCACATACAGCATTCCTTGGTGTTCAGCTCCTCTTCCTGCAGTCTCTATCTGTGGACAGAGCTCAGCATGTTGCTCGGTAGCTCCGCCCACAGATGCACTTCCATACACAAACAGCCCAGCAGTGAGCAGTGAGTGCACGCTGAGCTGCAGATTTAAAGTGCCGGCAGCCAGAGTGCTGCAGCCGCCCACCCATAACAGCGGCAGCACAGAGCCAGAGCAGTGAAGCAGCGCTCGGCTCTGCTCTGCTCATGTGCATTAGGAGGGGGAGAAAGTCAAACGGGGAGAGAGCGGGTGAGCGGAGCCACGGGCGGGACAAAAAGCCTCACGATCGTGACACCGGGACACCCGCTGAAATCCGGTACAGTCCCGCTGTATCCGGGACGATTGGGAGGTATATATATATATATATATATATATATATATATATATATATGTATATATATATATATATATATATATATATATATATATATGTATATATATATATATACACACTTCTCAAAAAAATAAAGGGAACACCAAAATACAAAATTCTTGTTTAAGTGTTCCCTTTATCCTTATTTTTTTTTTTGAGCAGTAGAAGTGTATATCTATATATATAATTGCCTTATTCTGTCTGTCTGTCTGTCTGTCTGTCTATCTGTCTGTCTATCTGTCTATCTGTCTGTCTGTCATGCTCCGAAATTGTGTCCTTACGGTGACACAAAGCTGATTGGCCGCTGGGCTCGCCATGGCCCCGCCCCCCCACACGGATTGGCCTCTCGCCCCGGCTCTCTGCAGGCCCCGCCCCCCTCACGCAATCCACGCTCGCTCTGGCCCAACTGACACGGAGCCCCGATTCCCAGGTGAGTACACACACACACATCAGATCACACTCACTCTCACACTCACCTCACACATCACAACATGCTGGGATATCGCTTGCTTCTACACCGGCTCCGTCAGGATCCCAGCAGTGCCAGACATAACCTTGCGATGCTGGGATCTTCACGGAGGCCGTGAAAGCTGGTAACCATTATACACATCGGGTAACTAAGGTCCCTTAGTTACCCGATGTGTATCATAGTTAACAGTGTACAGCGGCTCACACTCACTCTCACACACACCTCACACACACATCACACACACATCACATCGCATCCACACATCAAGGTCCTGCAGCGCCGGAAAATACAGACACATAACAGCACACACACATAACAGCACACACATACACACACACAAATCAGATCACACTCACACACACACACATCACATCGCATCCACATACTCACAACATCCTGGGATATCGCTTGCTTCTCGGCCTCGATACTGTGCTGTTGTGATCTTCCAGGACCTGCCGGAGGATCACATGGCCAGAAGCATGTGATATCCCCGGATGTTGTGAGTATAAGCGCGTATGTGCGATATCGTCAGTGTCTGTGTGTGTGAGTGGATGCGATCGGGTGTGTGTGAGTGGATGCGATCGGGTGTGTGTGAGTGGATGCGATCGGGTGTGTGTGAGTGGATGCGATCGGGTGTGTGTGAGTGTATGCGATCGGGTGTGTGTGAGTGGATGCGATCGGGTGTGTGTGAGTGGATGCGATCGGGTGTGTGAGTGTCGGCAGAGGAGCACGGCGTGCTGGAGGAGGCTGGGAGCAGAGAGGCTGATCATGGGGAAGGCTGGGAGGAGAGAGGCTGATGGTGGGGGAGGCTGGGACGAGGGAGGCTGATGCTGGTGGAGGCTGATGCTTGGGGAGGCTGGGAGCGGAAGGCTGATGCTGAGGGAGGCTGGGAGAGGGAGGCTGGGAGGAAGGAGGCTGGGAGGAGAGAGGCTGATCCTGGGGAAGGCTGGGAAGGGGAGGCTGATGCTGGGGGAGGCTGGAAGGAGAGAGGCTGGAAGGAGAGAGGCTGATGCATGGGGAGGCTGATGCTGGGGGAGGCTGGAAGGAGAGAGGCTAATGCTGGTGGAGGCTGATGCTTGGGGAGGCTGATGCTGGGGGAGACTGGGAGGGGAAGGCTGATGCTGAGGGAGGCTGGGAGGAAGGAGGCTGGGAGGAGAGAGGCTGATCCTGGGGAAGACTGGGAACGGGAGGCTGATGCTGAGGGAGGCTGGAAGGAGAGAGGCTGATGCTGGGGGAGGCTGGAAGGAGAGAGGCTGATGCTGGTGGAGGCTGATGCTTGGGGAGGCTGATGCTGGGGGAGACTGGGAGCGGAAGGCTGATGCTGAGGGAGGCTGGGAGAGGGAGGCTGGGAGGAAGGAGGCTGGGAGGAGAGAGGCTGATCCTGGGGAAGGCTGGGAAGGGGAGGCTGATGCTGGGGGAGGCTGGAAGGAGAGAGACTGATGCTGGTGGAGGCTGATGCATGGGGAGGCTGATGCTGGGGGAGACTGGGAGCAGAAGGCTGATGCTGAGGGAGGCTGGGAGGAAGGAGGCTGGGAGGAGAGAGGCTGATCCTGGGGAAGGCTGGGAAGGGGAGGCTGATGCTGAGGGAAGCTGGAAGGAGAGAGGCTGATGCTGGGGGAGGCTGGAAGGAGAGAGGCTGAGGCTGGGAGGAGAGAGGCTGATGCTGGGGAAGGCTGATGCTGAGGGAGGCTGGGAGGGGAAAGCTGATGCTGGGGAAGGCTGGGAGGACGGAGGCTGGGAGGAGAGAGGCTGATCCTGGGAAGGCTGGGAGAGGGAGGCTGATGCTGGAGGAGGCTGGAAGGAGAGAGGCTGATGCTGGCGGAGGCTGATGCTGGGGAGGCTGGGAGAGGGAGGCTGATGCTGAGGGAGGCTGGGAGGAGGGAGGCTGGGAGAGGTAGGCTGAGAGAAGAGAGGCTGATGCACACACACACACACACACACACGCGCGCACTGCACAACACACCACACACACACACACACACTGGGAACCACAAACAACTGCCCTACACAGACACCCACACATACAGACAACGCTGCACACACAGACAACGCTGCACACACAAACACCGCGGCACACACAAATATACGCACATACCGCACAACACACACATTGCTCAAAACATACCTCCCCCCAAAACACACCACACACACACAAACCGCGCAACACACACACAACGCTACAGACACACAGCGCTCCACAAACAACGCAACACACGCAACACACATACAACACCGCTCTCACCCCCCGTCACACCCAGACAACACCCAGAACATGTACAGCGCCTACACAAACACTTGGTAACTACACACAACAACATCTATACTACTGCAACATCCTCCTCTGTGGTCTCCCTGCTAACACACTCGCCCCTCTCCAGTCCATCCTTAACTCTGCTGCCCGACTGATCCACCTCTCTCCTCAATACCACCCCGCTTCTCCTCTCTGCAAGTCCCTCCACTGGCTCCCAATCTTCCACCGTATCCAATTCAAATTACTAACACTGACCTACAAAGCTATCCATAATCTGTCTCCTCCATATATCTCTGAACTAATCTCTCGCTACACTCCAAAACGTAACCTCCGGTCCTCCCAAGATCTCCTTCTATCCTCCTCTCTCATTCGCTCCTCATGCAACCGACTCCAAGACTTCTCCCGAGCATCCCCAGTCTCCTGGAACTCACTGCCTCAACACGTCAGACTATCTACTACACTCGCAAGCTTCAAACGGAACCTAAAGACTCATCTGTTCAGAAATGCCTATAACCTTCAATGACCTCACTGCTTCACCCCCGTGCGGAGCTGCCGCCCCACCACCGTGCGGAGCTGCCGCCCCACCCCCGTGCGGAGCTGCCGCCCCACCACCGTGCGGAGCTGCCGCCCCACCACCGTGCGGAGCTGCCGCCCCACCACCGTGCGGAGCTGCCGCCCCACCACCGTGCGGAGCTGCCGCCCCACCACCGTGCGGAGCTGCCGCCCCACCACCGTGCGGAGCTGCCGCCCCACCACCGTGCGGAGCTGCCGCCCCACCACCGTGCGGAGCTGCCGCCCCACCTACACCCCACCTACTGTCTCCTCCCCAAAATCCTTTAGGATGTAAGCCCGCAAGGGCAGGGCCCTCTTCCCCCTGTGCTAGTCTGTCTATTGTAACGTGTACATGTATTCTGTATGTAACCCCCTCATGTACAGCACCATGGAATCAATGGTGCTCTATAAATAAACAATAATAATAATAATAATAATATATATATATAACAAAAATCATACATGAACTACACAATACGTAAATTCTAGAATACCCGATGCGTAGAATCGGGCCACCTTCTAGTATATATATATATATATATATATATATATATTTATTTTATATATCTACATATATATATATATATATATATAAAATCTTTTTATTGGATGTTTTAGTAAATATTAATATTAAACTTAAAATGAATATTCCATATCGCAGACTGGGTAGGAGAATGTATTATTGATAAATAGCATTTATAAAAAATAAAAAAATACAGAAAAGTAAACACAATAAAAAAATATATATTGAGCAGCATAAAAGATATCTTCAAAAATATGATATAAAAGTGGGAAAATTCCTACATTAACTAATTTAATAATTTAACGAACACCTGCTCAAATAATTTACCAGTATGGAGTTGGCCTACGTTTTGTAAGTCTCCTAAGATATATTTCTAATAAACTGCTTCCACTTCACTAGAAATTTGCCTGCTTGTGACTCTAATCACATCGCCTTTTTCCACCTACATAAAATATTCTTTTCTGAGATCGTCATCAGTTCTCACATAGGTGAAGGTGTAAGTTCCAACCAGTGTTCTAAGGAGTAATTTTTTTTGTTCGTATAAGGCTGGAGTCATACTTGTGAGTCTTGCACAAGTCTTGCATCGCATCACCCAGCATGGCCAGGAGTGGGTCAGCTGCATGTATTTCTATGCAGCTGACCCGCTCCTGTCCGAAGAGTGTGTGGCTGTGCCGGGTGATGCGATGTGAGACTTGTGCAAGTAATTTGCAAGTATGACTCCAATCTTAGTTGAGTATGTTTCCCTCCAAGATTGATGGTTTTGTCTCCATCTTTAGTTGGTCCTTACATGTTAAATTTGGGGCATTTTTGACAAATGTGAGAAGTAGTTTGGGTCATGTTTTAAGTTATCTTTTTTGGCACCCGCCATTTTTGAGCAAAAATATGTGATTTAATTTTTTTAACATCTTATGCTGTTCTCGTCATTTTTGAAACTGACCATGATTAGCTATTCACATTAATGTTTAGACGGATTTCTGATTTGTGACTTTTTAAAAAAAAAAAAAAAATGACAGAAGCTCACTCCAATAAGGGGGTGACGTAAAGAGCGGAGTAACATTTCTAGACCAAAATTCTAAGTTTATAAGATGCACAAAATGTATCAAACATCATGCAAATAAAAACAACAAAGCTACAAAGAAATGTGACCTGAAAAACTGCCATGATAATACATGACCCCTTTCTGTGGCCTCCAACACACATCCGTGAAAAGCACGCACGTGCCGCGAGACACGTATTTACCCTGCGTGTTGCGTGTGGTAAGTGCGTGTCTCGGGTACGTGCGGGCCACGTGTGTTCTCCGTGTGCTATCCGCGATAGCACACGGAGAACCGGTAATTTTCATACTCACGTGGTCCGCGCTGCTGTCCATGGTTCTGATCTTCGGCTCCACCCCCGCACACTCCCCACTGACGCTGCTTCTGGCCAAGCGGAGGGGCGGAGATTAGCGCCCGTGACAGCTCGCCCACCTCCTTAACACGCTCATAACGAGCGGTGGCCGGCAGGAACATTTAGCAGCGGAAGATTCTGCAGGTAATAAGGAGGTGAGTATGTGTTTTTTTTATTTTTGAATTAATAACACGTGTTCTCCGGTGCGTGTCACATGGAACCGCATCCACACTACATCCGTGTGGTACGGGTGTGGGCCGTGTGACACCCGTGCTGCCGGAGAATACGTGGACATGTCAGCGTGAGGAAATCACGGACGCACGTAAGTACGGAACGGACACACGTTCAGTTCCAAAATACTTACGTGTGTCCAAACAATAATGAAAACATAGGTCCACGTGTCTCCGTGCCACCGGTACGTGAAAAAACTGCCAAACACGTACCGGCGGCACGAATGTGTGTCGCAGGCCAGTGGTTCTCTTTTTTATCCACTTTTTCACACCGTGTGCCAAATTTTACATACATGGTGCAGTGCTTCGATAAATATGCTACAAAATAAAAGGCAAGAAAATCGTAAATTAAGTAACCCCATGATAATAATTTTTACTCAACAAAGAAAAAGCATTCCAGCAAGGGAGAGGTGGGCAAAGAAAAAAAAAAAAAAGTAACAGCATCTTAAGGCCTCTTTCACACGTCAGTGATTATGGTACATATGTGACAGTTTTTATACGCATTGGAATCACAGACATATGCAGAACCATTAAAATCAATAGGTCTGCACACATTAGTGATTTTTCAGCGACCGTGTTTCCGTGTGGCGTACACGGGTGTATGTGTGCTCTACACCGAGATAAATCTGCTTTTTTTCTGGCATCACTGATGTCACACGGACCACACAGTAGTGTGATCTGTGAAACACGTACAGTGGAAGCTTGCATTAAGAGTAACTTGGTTTGAGAGCGTTTTGCAAGACACGCAAAGCTTTTTACACATTTGTAACTTGGATTAAGAGCAATGATTTGCAATAAGAGCAAATACTCACCGTGCACACTTCCGATTCTGTCCCTTCACCACGCTCTGGAGGTAACTTTCTGTTCATATGTACTGTATACAGTATACCATTGTACAGTACAGTATATACTATATAGCATGTCTATCAATTTGCATTTGTGGATACAGTATTGTACTTTCTTTCATAAACCAGTACAGCACATTGCTTATACTTCACCTCCCGCACACCAACAATTTTATTGGAAGCTAAAGTGCAGTTTAATTTGCTTTATGCTTTTTACTGTACAGTATTTTATATTAGTGTACTATAATAATTTTATATGAATACAGAACATTATTTTGTATTAGTGTAATAAGTTTGTATAAATACTGTAAATATTTTCGGGTTGTGGAATGAATTGTCTGCGATTCAATTATTTCCTATGAGAAAATTCGCTTTGATATAAGAGTAACTTGGTTTAAGAGCACACTCCTGGAACCAATTATGCTCGTAATCCAAGGTTCAACTGTAACAGAAAAAAAAAATATCTTTGCAATAAAAAGCTTTTTATACTCACTTGTCTCCAGCGATGCTGTCTCCAGCCGCTGCTGGCAGCTGCTTCCAGCCTGGCTAGTTACTCTCATGAATATGCACTGCACAGCCAACCCGGAAGTAGCAGCAGCAGTGACAAAACAGCGGCATTATGCACTGCACAGCCGACCGGGAAGTAGCAGCAGAAGTGACACAACAGTGGCATTATGCACTGCACAGCCAACCCGGAAGTAGCAGCAGCAGTGACACAACAGCGGCATTATGCACTGCACAGCCGACCGGGAAGTAGCAGCAGAAGTGACACAACAGTGGCATTATGCACTGCACAGACAACCCGGAAGTAGCAGCAGCAGTGACACAGCAGCGGCCAGACACAGGAGAGCCAGAGATTCAGCACCACGGAAAGAAGGAGGGGGAACAAGTAAGTTTGGATTACCTGATCTGTATGTGGTATCATTGACCCAGATCATGGATAGCACATGGAGAACACACATGCGCTGTGAAATGACGGCACACGGAGGGGCATATGCTTTTTTATCACATCAGGGAAAAATGTCTCTGTTTTTCACTGACATGTGAAAGAGGCCCAAGACAGAAGTGATAAATCTGCAATTAAGTAGAGCACAACCACAACAAAACAGATTTTAAAAAATTCCTCTAGTGATGCATTCTTCCAAGTGTTTGGCAAATTATCCCAAAATTAATTATTATGACAAAATTAGCCAATCTTAATCCAGATAAAGTGGGATCAGATGAGTGCATTTTATGAATCATGAATCCATGGACCATACTGCCCAGACTGGTCTGGAGTCTCTCTTCACAAACATACAGCCTCATTTATGCCGATGAGGCTTTAAGTCCGGTGTGGGAGGCCTGTCGTCAGCTTGGGCATTGCGGTCTGTAAAATAACCGTGAAACACACAACTTGGCTACATTCACACATTCATGTAAAATGAACAGTTTTTTTCTCATGTGCCATCCAAATGTTTGACAAGGATGGATATTGACGTCTAGGATTGCTACTCCCAATAGGTGGTGCTAGAGATATAGTCCTCTTCCTCTGTAAGAAGACAATTTGCTTGTCCATATTGCCGGAGTTGCTTCTGTTTTTTTCTCATTTGGTCCTTTTCAGTTTTCACTGCAGCACTCAGACTGTCTGAACTTCTTTTATCCATTGACTGTCAACCACGGATCAGTTAAAAATGGCTCAAACTAGAATAGAACGCTAAGATATAAAGTACGTCTTCCTAGTTTTACATCTCATAAATCCCCATAGATTTTATAAGAGTTGTCCAGGTTTGTCTTGAAAGTTCGCAGTCACTATGTATGACTGCAGACTTGTGAATGTTCACAGTGCACACTGTCAGGATTTTTCAGAGCCGGCGACAACATGTAATCGCAGGAATGCAATATGCACATTCCGTCAAGATACATGGCCTTGCCGCAAACACTAATCAGAATAAGACACGCTTTGAGTCTCATGGACCAAACGCATGAATCCATTCTTAAAAGAGACTTATGAATAAATGAAACCTTATGAGCCAGTGTGCTGCCCGAGACATGGACGCATGGATGTAGCCATAATCTGCTCCAGGGATTGCTGAGTAAATTGCTCCTTCTTTGGTAAACACAATGTTCAAGGGAACTTTTTTCTCTGTCTCCGCTACCTTGAAATGTGTTTATTAGTAGAGTTGAGCGAGTACCTAACTATTCATATTCGTTATACTCATAACGAGTACTGTCTAAAGCCGGCTTTACACGCTACAATATATCTTACGATGTGTCGGCGCGGTCACGTCATAAGTGACGCACATCCGGCATTGTAAGGTACATTGCAGTGTGTAACAGCTACGTGCGATTGCGATTGAACGGTAAAACGTTCATCGCACGCACGTCGTTCATTTCTCTAGAATTGAACGTCAGATTGTTCATTGTACCCGGGGTAGCGCACATCGCAGCGTGTGACACCCCGGGACCGATGAACAGATTTTACCAGCGTCCTGCGGCTCCCGGCCCACAATGCGGAAGGAAAGAGGTGGGCGGGATGTTTACGTCCCGCTCTTCTCCGCCCCTCCGCTTCTATTGGCCGGCTGCCGCGTGACGTTGCTGTGACGCCGAACGTCCCTCCCACTCCAAGAAGTGGATGTTTGCCGCCCACATCGAGGTCGTATGGATGGGTAAGTACGTGTGACGGGAGTTAATAGTTTACAACAAATTGAACGTGCCACACATACGATGGGAGCAGGTCACATCGCATACGATATCGTATGCTGGATCGTAGGGTGTAAAGCAGGCTTAATACTCACATATTCATTCAGAATAGTGTGTATAATGCAAGTCAACGAATAATGCACAGTAATGAATAAACTGAATGCCGTACTATTTGTGCGAGTAGCGAATAGTACAGTATTCGGGTTACTCCTTACTTTGCGAGTTTTCCCCACTGACTTGCATTGCACACATTATTCAGGATGAATACGCACGTATTAGACACTATTTGTTATGAGTATTGAGAGTACGAATAGTTAGGTACTTTGGAAAGTCGCAAACATTTGGTGCAACTACCGTAATTATTGCATTTGCACCTATTTTCTTTTTGTTTGCCAATTTGAGAGCTCATGCGCACGTAACTGCTGAATATTCTGCAGCGATATGACAGCACATGTGCGCGTCAAATCGCTGCAGAAAGACTGCATAATGAATGCAATTTTTCTGTTAAAGAAAAGCCGATTTCATGCGCTCTGGCTGCTGCACCCACCATAGACAGAGTGGGAGCTGCATCCATAGCGCACGGAATAATTGACATGCTCATTTTATGAATGCACGGATTTGGGTCAAAATTTTAGCACCCAAATCGCTGCGTTCATAAAAGCAACGTGCGCACGTCTCATTCATAATCTACATAGACTGTGCTGGGGACGCAGGATGCATGCAACTACGCAACGTGCGTATAAACCCTGAATTGGTTTTCAATTTCCAGATGTTTGCGTCCAATTCTTTTTAAAAAAGTTGCAAAATATTTACCCGAACGTACTCCAGTTCTCACATGAGTGAATTGGTGTGCGCCTGTAATTTTTTATTAATTTTTATGCAAATAATGCAACTTGTTAGTGGAAAAGCACAAAAATGGTAAAAAAAAAACAAAAAACACAACAAATGCTGCAAGTTAAAAAAAAAGGAAACATGCAAATGATCAATCAGGCTGTGTGTGTGTGTGTGTGTGTGTATGTGTATGTGTATGTGTATGTGTGTGTGTGTGTGTGTGTATGTATGTGTGTGTGTGTATGTGTATGTGTGTGTGTGTGTGTGTGTGTGTATGTATGTATGTATGTGTGTATATGTGTGTGTGTGTGTGTGTATGTGTATGTGTGTGTGTATGTGTGTATGTATGAATGTATGTGTGTATATGTGTGTGTGTGTGTGTGTGTGTGTGTGTGTAACCAGCCTAAAATTGTGTCATTTCGCAATATTGGTCATGATCTTGTAAAAAATATTGCTAAAATGACTATAGTTTGATGATTGAAAAGGTGAACAGTTATGTAATAAATGTTCATCAACTGGTCGATATACAGTTTTATATTTGCTGTCAAGAAATAGGAAAATTTTTACTTCTTATGTAGAAGCTGAAAACAAAAATAAACGTAAACATTCTCACAGGTTGATACAATTGTTTCCGGTCTAGAGAACCCTCTGTGTTACATTGATACATTGTAAATGATGAGAACAGGGACGCTTTATTGGTATGTGCCATATTAATGGGAACCCATCACTAGATTCATGCTGCCCCTGTGCGCACATAGGAAGAGACCTGTCAATCATCTGGAGCCGCTGTGGGCAGAAGCTGTCCATGGGTCGCAGCGGACTACTCAGGTCTCTGCCGATAGTCTATGGCCGGCCGGTGGCATTTTTTAACTTGTCTTTTCTTGCTATTTATGTTGAGACAAATTTGTCAAACAATGGATGTTAAATTTGCCTCATTTTAATTTGGCAGTGGCTCTTTTGAAATAGTGGCTAGAAAAAAGCAAACCCCAGAAAGAGAGGAATTAAAGAAGTTAACCACTACTCTAGAATTGATGGCCTATCCTTAGGATAGGTCATTAATGATTGTCCGGGGTCCGACATCTCGTACCCCCGCCATTCAGTTGTTCTCAGTATCAGCAAAAGATGGCTGTAAATGCTCAGTTCCGAAGCTGCACCGTCTTGTGACAGTGGCCACAGCCCGCTACTGCACATCCGCCTCCTATTGATATGAAAGGCAGGTGGAGGGGCACTACCTGGTTGTGGCCGCTATCTGTTGACGTGGCATTTCCGACTGCCTGCTGCTGCTGCCAACACCAAGAACAGATGATCAGCAGAGGTGCCGGGAGTCAGATCCCAGATCATCAGACATTGATCATATCCTAAGGATAGGCCATTAATGTGAAAGTAGCGGACAACTTTTGTAATTGAGCCCTTTTCACCAGCTTTCTGGCATCAGGAGTTTGCAAATTTTACAAAACGCCATTTTCTTTCACAAAAAATTGCAACATTTGGGGATTTTACACCAGCTTCCGTCACTTTTAAAAATTGACCATTTCCTGGGAGTGGTTATGTAATGCTGGACACTACAAGAAGTATGAATATAAAGGTAGTCAGACAAGCCGGGATCATAAGCCAGGAGGTAACGTATAAGGTTCAGGGAGAAGACAGAGACGTGGTCAGGAAGAGGTCCAAGGTCAGAAGCCAGGAGGTATCGTATAAGGTTCAAGGAACAGAGACGTGCTCAAGAAGAGGTACAAGGTCAGAAGCCAGGAGGTAACGTATAAGGTTCAAGGAGCAGACAGAGATGTGATCAGAAAGAGGTCCGAGGTCAGAAGCCGGAAGGTAACGTATAGGGTTCAGGGAGAAGACAGAGACGTGGTCAGGAAGAGGTCCGAGGTCAGAAGCCAGGAGGTAACGTATAAGGTTCAGGGAGAAGACAGAGACGTGATCAGGAAAAGGTGCGAGGTCAGAAGCCAAGATCAGAACACTTACACCAGACAGGAGCTAAGAGCACACTGAGCAAACAGGAAATACAACTGGCAAAGTTCAGACAGAGCAAGCCCAGTAAAGAAACAGAGCAATCACCAGTAACAAGGCACTTCTTTGAAGGCATCTCCCAAAACCATCATGCACCCTAGTGCTGAAAGACAACCTGTCAGCAAGTGCACAAGACACATAGCAGAGCATTTTCAAATGCAAAATGCACCGCACAGTGGAGCCATGGCAAAAGCATTCCAAATACAAAATGCTCCACACAGCGTAACCATGACAGGTTAGCTATGTAAAAATATAATTCTAGGCTGAATACAGGTTATCTTAAAAATTGCAAATAATCCTTGAAAAATATGACATACAGATGTTAATACGAGTGTGATCTGGACTTTGTGGATCCGTTGACTTATAATGGTCAAATCTGATCCAATAAATGGGTCACTTTAGGAGTTTTTTCTTTATTTCATTGCTGGTTCCCTGCACATAGTAGAATTTCTCCTCCTGACATCTTCTGCTGTTCTTGGCGCTCCTCCTGACGTCTTCTGCTGTTCTTGGCGCCCCTCCTGACGTCTTCTGCTGTTGTTGATGCTCCTCCTGATCTCTTCTTCTAGTTGTGACCTACCAGATCTGTTCAGTGTTTGCTAGGCCGGCAAAAGTAACTTCTCAATCTAAGTCTATGAGAGCTAGAGCAAGGCTTTCACAGATTTAGGGTAGGTTCATATGACCATTTCATCATAGAAAATTGGTCTCATTATGCAAATCAGAGTCTCATCAGAGTGGGATCCTTTTTTCTAGGATGTTGAGAAGATTTTTGTAAAAAGTTTCTCCATCTTCTCCATTCTGTCAGTCCGTAAAAATCGGACCACACTCTGATGTCATCTGAATGTGGTACAATTTTTTTCATGGACGTGAATGGACGAGTGCAATTCAGTTTACGGAGGCAAATTATGTGCAAGCTGTGATTTTTTTTTTATTGGACCACTCAGTCCGAGGAAAAGATTAGAACTCATTGAATACCATTGATCCGAGTGTGATCTGATATTTTGTTGGATCACACATGGACTGAAAATGTAGTCTCCTCTGTACTTATTGCAATGGGTCCATTAAAAATGGATCCATTGAGTTTATGGAGCAAGTATGATGTAAATCCCATAGATGTAGCTTTGTGACCTTGTATTCTCACCGGTAGCATTAGACAATCAAAACAGAGTGCAGTGCATGAGATTTCAGAAATCTGCAATCACATAGAGTGACTGTACATTTTCATCACAAATTTGGACAACCCCTTTAATATTCCTAACATAAATAAAACATTGTAACCCTTAACTTGTCAGACCGCACAATACTTTATTATCATAGTCATGTATTATGTAATCTACAAGTTACGGATTGTTACATGTGCACAGGATCAGAACTAATAACAGTACAAGAATACATCACCAGAACCACCATCAATACAGAAATACTTCACAAGCCCCACCATCAGTACATGGTACATCAACTGTGATGTCAAGTCAGGTCCATATAGATTTGTATCTCATGAACCTACAACTCACAGTGTAAGGAGAGTTGTTATCAGACATCATCAGACTATGGACCAAACAGGAACCACAGTACTGATGAGAATTAGTCACTACCCCAAATACACATTTACATCCAGGTAACTTGCAGATGAAGTTGTTTCTAATCGGAGTTGTTCTCTTTCTTTTATTGATCTTTCCCAGATGCCATGATGACTTTTCACATCTATAGCTCATCTCTGGATTTCCATCTTCTCCGCTCTTCTGCAGCACATCCCAACACAGTGCTCTTAAAAATACCATAATGATTATAATGCTCTTGATTAAAAATGTCTGCCCCATGCTGTACGCCTGAATAAATAATGGCCCCCACTGTGTTACCTGCACAAATTATGACCCCCACACAGTCCCTCTTATGCTACATGCCCGTCACACTGCCCTCTCCTTGTCATAATGAGCCCCTTCTTCACCTTGTCCTCTACACTGTATCCCCCTATATTGCCTAGTCTCTATACTGTGCCCCCATCACACTCCCCCTTATTGGAATACTGTCACATCCTGGCTGTGCCCTTACACTGTCCTTCCATGCTATTCCCTCTCATAACTGCCTACCCCCCTACACACACAGACACTACCCAGTTTCTATTTTGCGACTTCTCAAAAGGCCCCTCCCTCATACTGTCTCTTCTTAGTGTCTCCACACATATTTACCTCCTCACTCTCCATGCTGTCACCTCACACATTCCCCTCGCTCCATATACTATCTATGATACATCCCCCCTCTCATACATGCCCCTCCATGCTCTCCATACTGTGTCTGTACCCATCCCTCCCTCATTCTTCGTACTGTGTCCTCAAATTTCTCCCTTCCCCCTCGTTCTTCGTACTGTCCACTCACAATTCCCTTCACTCCTCATACTGTTTCATCATACATCCTCCCTCGCTCCCCATACTGTCTGCACCCATCCCCTTCCTCGCTTCCCAAAATATGTCCTCAAATTTCTCCCCCTATTGCGCCATATTTTGTGTCCTCACTCATCTTCCCCTCACTCCTTATTCTGTGTCAGTGTCGCGGGCGGAGGAGGGGACGCTGCGCTCTCCCACTGCTCGGGTCCGGCTGCCGCTGCTGCTGCGGCCTGCTGCTAAAAGGTGTCTCGAGCGATGGGCCGGATCCCGGGGACTCGAGCGGCGCTCCTCGCCCGTGAGTGAAAGGGGTTTGGTTTTTGGGATTGTTTATTGTCCGTGACGCCACCCACGGTTGTGGTGATTGTGTGGACACCACCGCTGCTCTGTATGGGGATCCCGGGAGCGGTGACAGGGAGCAGCAAAGTTGTTGGTTCTCCCCTCCGTGGGTAGGGGGTAGTTGTCCCGGGGCCCAGTGATGAGGTGGGTGATGAGGGATGGCGGGGCCGGTGCAGGGCTTGGTGGGGTGCAGGGACGCGGGGGCAGCGCTGTGCCTCATGGCACTGTGGTACTCACTCAGCCTGAGACGGGGACACAGTTCTCAGTAAAACACACGGCTGGAAAGACGGTTCCCACGGACGGCTGCAGTTGCTTTTCCCCAGTAGTTGACGGTGACAGTCCCTTTTCCTGCACCTAAGATGATGTTGGTAGCGATGGGTTCCCACCGGTAACCCGCTCCCCGGCTTGGATATATGCCGGAGGAGCCCCTCTTTGCCCGCAGGCGCTGGCCCTGAGAAACTGGTGCCTTGGTGGTGGCGGTGTCTCTCTCTAACGGTTGGACTGTTGCCTTCAATCGGGACTTGGTTGTTGGGAGACCCAGAGGTCCCCTTCACTGACGGATTTGGCAAATTCACGGCGACTCCTAGCCTTGCCGGGATCCGAAAGGCCCCTGCCAATGGTGCTGACTGCTCTTTGTATACCGCTCCAGTACCGCCGGGCCACCACCCGTCCACGGTCCTTCCGGCAACTTCCAAGCAGCCTCTCCTGCAGACAGTCACCGCCGTCTGCCGACCTTGCTGTCTCAGTCCGGGGCACACACCCGGACCAACTTCAGGCTTCCTTAACTGTCACTGTCTCTTCCACTTTACTCCTTTCTCTTGCTCCTCTACCACTTCACTTCCACTTCAGCTCTCACTACCCTGAACTCTAACTTCTCACTGCTGGTTTTCCCGCCTCCAGGGCTGTGAACTCCTCGGTGGGCGGAGCCAACCGCCTGGCCCACCCCCTGGTGTGGACATCAGCCCCTGGAGGAAGGCAACAAGGATTTTTGTGTAGCTTTGGTGTACCTATCTGGGGTGTAGGGTGTGGTGGTGTTATGACCTGTGACCCCTGGCTTGCCCAGGGCGTCACATCAGCACCCATCCTTACCCTCACTCTTTATTCTGTGTCATCAACCATCCTTACCCTCACTACTTATTCTGTGTCAGCACCCATCCTTACCCTAGCTCCCCAAGCTGTGTCCTAAAATAGATCCCCCTCCAAATTATAATAACTCTTTGGTGTCTGCGGCTCCACTGGAGCACCTACCACCAACGCTGTCTGCGCCTCGGCAGCGCCAGCGAGGGATTTCAGCAGTGGAATCAGATGACCTGATCACGCTGCTGACGTTGCCCTGACCCGGAAGTGCCAGTGGTCAGGGCTTTAATTGTCCTCGCACCTGACAGCCGGCTCAAAGAACGATCAAATCCCAGTCCAGGGGGCAGAAAAATGCAGCATCTAGCGAGACACCTTGGAGCTCCGCATCAGGGGACCGGACGGCGTCTTCATGCAATTGCCAATCCTCCCCGGATATGCACTTGTGTACATAAGGATGGATCATTCCCTTTCTGTTTTTGCATTTTCATAGTGTGCGCATCTGCATTGCTACATGTGCTGTTCGGCGTGGTCCGTTTGGCACACGGGCAGCATGCACACCTAATAGACCCTCCTGGCTTCTTTTCTCTGCTTCAGAACTGAAAATACCAATATTTCCCACCATCTCTGTATTAGGTCATATCTACACTATGTAATTGGAGGCGGATGTGCAGTACCCGGCTGCGGCCACTCTCAAAAGACGGAGCAGCGCTGGAACTGAGCATTTCCGGCTGTCTGTTGACCGAGATCAGTTGATTATTGGGGGTGTCGGGTGTTGGAACCCGGCCAATCAGACATTGATGACCTATCCTAAAGATAGGCCATCAATGTAAAAGTAGTGGACAACCCCTTTAATGCTTTTGCAAATAGACATGTGGTCAGCATGTAAAAAAATTGCAGCATGTACTGCTCTGATCTGTTTGTTTTTTAACACACTTGCCCATTAAACTCAATGGACGTATTAAAAACAGATGATTGGCAAACATTTTTATGGATTCATTGTAATTATTATTCACAGGGACCATGAGTTGCCGCGACCTGGAGTGGAGTGGAAGCGCCTACCCCCAAATACCCCAGCCTATTGTCTAAATCTCAACAAAATCTCCATACCGTCATTACATTGTGCCTCCAGTCCAGATAAAGCATCAGTTGGCACGGTGCACTGACCAGAGCAGACATAAGGGGAATGGCGGAAGGGAAGTAGTTTTATTTTTTCATTATTGTCAGTACTTATGGGGGACATGATGCCTCACGAGGGCTTCATAGTGTGCGTGTGGGAGTCGGGAGGGGCCTATTAAACTATGTAGGGGTAGTATGTATGTAGTATGATAGTATGTTGGGGTCCCCATACTTTGTTGGGGGCTTTGTCGAGGCCCTTATCCTGAATGGAGATCTGTAAAAGCCATCGTATTGTGTGTGAGGGTCCTCAAACTGTATGTTGGAGCTGTAGAGGACATCATATTGTGTGTGGGACAGTGGGGGCCCTCATGCTTTGTAGGGAGAGGAGGGTGACAAGGTGTGTGGGGGCCCTCGCATTGCCTGTGGGATCTGTTGGGGACATCATACTGTGTGTGGGGACTGTGGGGAGCATCATTTGGTGTATAGGGGCTGTGGGGCCTTCATGAATTATATATATATATATATATATATATATATATATATATATATATATATAAGGTAGCTGTGGGGCCATAATACTGTGTGGAGGGCACTTTAGGGGCCTCATGCTGTGGGATGAACTACGGTATATTGTGCTGGGGTTACGGTGGCATCATCCTACTTTGCTGAAGACACTGTGGAATCATCATAATGTGCGTGTGAGGGGAATTCGCTGTGGAGGTATCATGCAATATGGGGTAAGGTGCATTTTTTAGGGTATTATACTCTATTAGAGTCAAGAAATATAAGTGAGGACACTGAGGTGCTTCAGTATCCCTCCCTGATTTTAAAAAAGTGGGAAAAAGACCCTTCCTACGCCACTGGATTTTTTTTTTTGGGGGGGGGAGGCGTGTCAAGGGGGTGGCCCAATTGGGACTTTTGTATACATACCACTGATTATTAACTTGGAAGACTATATTTGGCCTCTTATTTTTAAAAATTGTTGAGGTATAAACCAGATGTCACATAAATGTCAAGCGGATATAAAAAAAAATGGATACACTGATGACACATGGAACATCAAATGGATGAAAATTAGGGTTTTTATGGATGAAAAATTAACGATTAGGCCGGTTCAGACAAGTATATGGAAAATCACCCAAATTTTCATCCAGAAAAATCAGGTGACTTCCTTCCGTATTGTCAACCGTGTGCCATCCATGGGTCCATTTTTTTTTTAATCAACATGTTAGGCTACGGGTTGAACTAGATGGACTTAGAGTCTCCCTTCAACCTTAAAAACTATGATACTATGATACTATCTGTGAGACATCCGTACAGCATCTGCATTTATACATTAACATTTTGAAATGTACAAGCGTAAAAACCATTGTGTCCCATTCAGAACACTTGTGTTGCGTCTGATTTTTGCGGACAAATTGCCATCACTAACATGGGAACTTTATTTATTAATTTTAAAATGTTAATGTGCAAATATTGATGACACATGGATGTAAAATAGAGACACACAGATGGCACACGGAAGACATTCCGGATGAAAATTCGTGATTTTTTAATATGCTGGTCTGAGTCAAGCCACTGGATAAGAGGGGGGGCAATGTCCAGATCTTTCACAGGGGATCTCTACTATCTGTCCGTATAATACACTAGTCTAAAGGCCCCGTCACACTAAGCAACATCGCTAGCAACATCGCTGCTAACGAACAACTTTTGTGACGTTGCTAGCGATGTTGCTGTGTGTGACATCCAGCAACAACCTGGCCCCTGCTGTGAGGTCGTTGGTTGTTGCTGAATGTCCTGGGCCATTTTTTAGTTGTTGCTGTCCCGCTGTGAAGCGCAGATCGCTGTGTGTGACAGCGACAGAGCAACAACTAAATGTGCAGGCAGCAGGAGCCGGCTTCTGCGGAGGCTGGTAACCACAGTAAACATCGGGTAACCAAGAAGCCCTGTCCTTGGTTACCCGATATTTACCTTTGTTACCAGCCTCCGCCGCTCTCACTCAGTGCCGGCTCCTGCTCTGTGCACATGTAGCTGCAGCACACATCGGGTTAATTAACCCGATGTGTGCTGTAACTAGGAGAGCAAGGAGCCAGCGCTAAGCATTGTGCGCTGCTCCCTGCTCTGTGCACATTTAGCTGCAGCACACATCGGGTAATTAACCCGATGTGTGCTGTAACTAGGAGAGCAGGGAGCCAGCGCTCAGTGTGCGCTGCTCCCTGCTCTCTGCACGTGCGGTGGTAACCAAGGTAAATATCGGGTTGGTTACCCGATATTTACCTTAGTTACCAAGCGCAGCATCTTCCACGCAGCGCTGGGGGCTTGTCACTGGTTGCTGGTGAGCTCACCAGCAACTCGTGTAGCGACGCTCCAGCGATCCCTGCCAGGTCAGGTTGCTGGTGGGATCGCTGGAGCGTCGCAGTGTGACATCTCACCAGCAACCTCCTAGCAACTTACCAGCGATCCCTATCGTTGTTGGGATCGCTGGTAAGTTGCTTAGTGTGACTGGACCTTTATAGTATGACAGGGTAGACTACATTCAGACACCTGTATCATTGCGCCTCAGGTAATACCCCTGACAGCTCTGCTCATGATTTCACTGGTTAATATGAAATTCAAAACAAGAAAATTTGAGCCTAATGGCCCTGTCACACACAGAGATAAATCTTTGGCAGATCTGTGGTTGCAGTGAAATCATGGACATATTGTTCCATTTGTACACAGCCACAAACCTAGCACTGATTGTCCACAATTTCACTGCAACCACAGATCTGCCGCAGATTTATCTCTGTGTGTGACAGGGCCTTTACAAGCAGGTTAAATTTCCACAATCAGTTTTTTATGTATATTTTCACTGTGCAAAAAAATCAGCTTTTTACTGCAAAGTGGATGGGATTTATAGAAACCTCCTGCCCACTCTGCATTTTTCTTTTTTTTTCCCCACAGTGTAAACTGACCTGCGGTGCATTTTTTAAATCTGCAACATGTCAATTTTTCTAGGGGGTACACTGAGTTTTATGCGCTGATAATCCCCATAGAATAGCATTTAATCCAGAAATTCCACAGGTAAAAAAATGCATGTATGCCACACATGACTGTATCAATAAAGCTTTATCAACGCCAAATACCAGGAAGAATCAAAAACAAAGCTTAATTTAAAATATAATGTATTACAAAAAAAAAAAACAACAAAAATCGCAGAGTCAAAAAACGCAATAAAGAAAAAACAGGTGAACTTAAGCTAATAGGTAAACTAGCTAATAGGTGGAGAAAATCTGCAACATCAAAAACTCTCAAAAGACTCATTGTAGGAGCTTAATCTTAGGAATTTACAGAATTTGCAATATTTTAGTTAATAAATAGACTCATTTTTTAGTATGAAAACATATGGGCTAGTCTATTCTTCAGAACTTTTGGTAACTCTCCACAATGTGTAAACAAACTTTTCATATTTGTCAACAATTCTGAACTGATACATTCTGGCTTCCTATTTCATTATTCTGGCTTCATATTTCATAATTCTGGCTTCATATTTCAGAATTTTGGCTTCCTATTTCATAATTCTGGCTTCATATTTAATTATTGTGGCTTTATATTTCATAATTCTGGCTTCCTATTTCATTATTCTGGCTTCATATTTCATAATTCTGGCTTCCTATTTCATTATTCTGGCTTCATATTTCATAAATTTGGCTTCATATTTCATAATTCTGGCTTCATATTTCATTATTCTGGCTTCATATTTCATAATTATGTCTTCATATTTCATTATTCTGGCTTCATATTTCATAATTCTGGCTTCATATTTCATTATTCTGGCTTCATATTTCATTATTCTGGCTTCATGTTTGATAATTCTGGCTTCATATTTCATTATTCTGGCTTCATATTTTATTATTCTGGCTTCATATTTTATTATTCTAGCTTCATATTTCATAATTCTGTTTTCATATTTAATTATTATGGCTTCATATTTCATTATTCTGGCTTCATATTTCATAATTCTGGTTTCATATTTAATTATTATGGCTTCATATTTCATAATTTTTGCTTCATATTTCATGATTCTGGCTTCTTATTTCATAATTCTGGCTTCATATTTCATAATTCAGGCTTCATATTTCATAATTCTGGCTTCATACTTCATTATTCTGGCTTCACATTTCATAATTCTGGCTTCATACTTAATTATTCTGGCTTCATATTTCATTATTCTGGCTTCATATTTCATAATTCTGGCTTCATATTTGGAACCAGCACTCTCCAAATATTGTAAGATCAGTAAAATAGGTCGCCAGAATTTATTTTTTTTTAATGTTGACTTGTGTAATGTGCTGTTTTGGAGGAATTAGTGGCCTGGTTACCTACATGGCCCCTGTGTGGTTCGTCTATGGTGTGTCTGCCCTGGGACAAGGGCTCGCATTATGTATTTTTTCAGTCTGAACAATGCTATTATGCTAAACAGACTGATCAGAATGGGATCCATCTTTCTTCGAGGTAGGCCAGAGTCACACTTATGCATATCTCACATAGCATCACCCGGGCACGGCCGCACACTCTCCTGATAGGAGCGGGTCGGCTGCATGTATTTCTATGCAGCTAATACGCTCCTGTTCGGAGAGCATCAGGCCGTGCCGGGTGATGCGATGCGAGACTCGCGTGAGATACACGCAAGTGTGACTCTGGCCATAGAGAGAAATAAACAACAAGTTTCTTCACTCTTCCATTATTTCAGTGGGAAAAAATCGGATCACACCCCGATGTCATCCAAATTGTGCGAAATCGTACAGACTTCGATATTGATCTAATGTCGGTTCAAACTCGACAATTGAAGTCTATGGGTTCATAAAAAAATTGGCCAGAACTTAGATACCATCCGTGTACTATGCGTTTTTCACTGATTGGAGAAGCTGGAGAAAAAACCTGATGAAACTGTCCTATCCGCTTCTGAGCAATAGCCTCATCCATAAAGCACAGAAACAATACAGTATATAATCTATTGTACCTAAATGTATAACTTAATATGCCTCCTGCCTCTCTGAACGTTGCATGCATGCTGTGACTTGTAGTACCACATCGCCTGTTCAGCCATGCACTTACTCAGGGTGTAATGTGTTCCCACTTGTATTCCCATCACACTGCATTGCCTGTGATGGAGCACTCAGGCTCGCGTCTGTCTTGCTGGTTCCCAGCCTGTACACGCAGGACCTATGGGTTATCTCCTGTGCTGTGAGCAGGTGTCTAACGTCAGCCCTGTTGTGTAGTAAAAGCAAACTAACAGCAAGCTGAAAAAAAGAGCAATAAAGAGACTT
Source organism: Anomaloglossus baeobatrachus (assembly GCF_048569485.1). Taxonomy (NCBI): domain Eukaryota; kingdom Metazoa; phylum Chordata; class Amphibia; order Anura; family Aromobatidae; genus Anomaloglossus; species Anomaloglossus baeobatrachus. The sequence goes on along the minus strand of NC_134358.1, from coordinate 531,991,359 downwards.
GTCAGTGACCCCAAGAGAATAATGCCGGAGCCCCCCTTCCTCTTCCATGCGTGCTCCCCAATAAATCTATGCCATTCACAAAGTCAGAGATTACCTGTTCCCCTTGTAAAGTGCATGAAAACCATCCATAAGTGACCATATCATTTGATTTGCCAGACAATCTGCACAGCGATTGCTCCCCATTTATAATGCTCATTGAGCATTTTGCTTTAATTGTGTGCGTTGGTGAAAGGGAAGCCTATCCCCCGCCTGGCTGCAGGGCACAAGTGGCGAGATTCCCATGTATCGGCTCATAGTGCAGTCTGCTCAGGGCTCTCCAGCAGGGGACAGCACCCAGGTACAGGCTCCATCCCTCACTGCCAGCCATTCACTACCGGCCATCCTTGCAGGTGTTGCTTTGGAAGCCTCATTAAGTCATTGCTGTTGACTTCTTAGTGTTCACTTCCTAACCCCAGAGAGCTCCTAATTGTTCTGGATTAGAATGACTCTGGGTTACTGCGGGGAAGAAGCATTCACTTTACAGACAGAGGGCACCTCGACCCCAGATCCCTAGAGGAGCCATTGATGCCAACATTGTGGTGTGACATGATGGAGGCACTGTGCATGGGGGACTACCACAGTCATGGATGGGAAAGGGAGAAAGATAGAAAAAGAGAAAGTGAGAGATAAATGGAAAGAGAGATACTGGATTCAATAGATAAGATAGATAATAGACAGAGTCATAGATAGATAGATAGATAGATAGATAGATAGATAGATAGATAGATAGATAGATAGAGGGATAGATAGAAGATAGATCGATGAATAGAGGGATAGATAGATAGATAACATAGATAGATAGATAGATAGATAGATAGATAGATAGATAGATAGATAGATAAGATAATAGATAGAGGGATGGATAGATAGATAGACAGAGTGATAGATAGACAGATAGATAGCTAGATAGATAGATAGATAACAAGATAGATAGATAGATAGATAGATAAGATAAATAATAGATAGATAGATAGATAGATAGATAGATAGATAGATAGATAGATAAGATAGATAATAGATAGAGGGATAGATAGATAGATAGATAGATAGATAGATAGACAGAGTGATAGATAGATAGATAGATAGATAGATAGATAACAAGATAGATAGATAGATAGATAGATAGATAGATAACAAGATAGATAGATAGATAGATAGATAACAAGATAGATAGATAGACAGAGTGATAGATAGATAGATAGATAGATAGACAGACAGAGTGATAGATAGATAGATAGATAGATAGATAGATAGATAACATAGATAGAT